>NC_143016.1:30239752-30528967 GCF_055824585.1 Amblyomma mixtum
TGTCTGTCTGTCTGTCTGTCTGTCTGTCTGTCTGTCTGTCTCTCCGTCCGTCCGTCCGTCCGTCCGTCCGTCCGTCCGTCCGTCCGTCCGTCCGTCCGTCTGTCTGCCTGCCTGCCTGTCTATCTGCCTGCCTTACCGCAGAGGTATTGTTGCTTCCCCATTTTTGTAATCTTTCCGACAATGCACACCTTTTTACTTTTTCTTCGTTCCGAGCGCGCACAAAGTTTCGCCAATTTTCTGTACTGGCTGATTTTCGCACCCATGTGCTACGTAACACAAAGCACTACTAGGGTTCTTCGCTCCTCGTTTATGCTCGTTCACAGTGTAGATCACCATTTTCCCTGCTTGGGATGCATAAACCTCATGTGGATAACATGCACTACAGCAGTTTGCCTTCACACTTCGAAGCACCTGCTTCCCTCTTCGCTCCCGTGACCGGCCTCTTTCCAGGGCAATCGCTTTCACAAGACTGCCTTCTGTATTGTTTTAGTTCTTTCAGTCTTGTTTGCTGAACTTCCGCAGAGTTTTAGTGTGCTCTTGGCCTGGCTGTTTTCCTGAGAACTTCCTTCCTGTCGCTAAGCGACAAAGTTTCTCGAAGCCATTTGCAAGGGGTCAGTTCAGAGTACTTTCTCTCCGCATTAAGAAAAAGTGTAAGGCGAAACGAAAAGTATAAAAACGAAAAAATTAAATCGACTGATTCACAAGTTCTTCGAGTCCGGCATGTCGAACAAGCCCTTAACGCCACAAAACGCCAAAAAAAAAACTAAAACATACAAAACCGTAAGGTTAGGGGTCCATGTTACGCGCTTCGGAGCATCTCCCAGTGCCGGCGGGGTCCCGAAACTGCGGCATAAAAGCTGTTTCACGGCCAAAAATAACGGGGTGGCCCGGGGCGCTTGGTCTTTAACAAAAGTTAGTCGTAAAAGTGTCTCGCAGCGCCGACACAGCTTTTGCCCTCACCGCATACCGATAGCCAAAAAGTTCGGGGACAAGATAAACCAAGACGCACAGTGACACAGAGGCACACAAAAAGGAGCACAACACAAGAACGCCGAGCCGAGCTCAGGAGGACAGCAGCAACAGCAGCAGCACAGAGGCCGGTGGAAGTGGCCAGCCGCTTTCCGCGAACGGCCACTCTGCTCGCGAGAGAGCCGCTCTTAAACCGTCGTCAAAGCTGCAAAAGGGACGTTGCAGTCGAGCTAATTAAATTTGGGGAGCCGGCGCGCCAGGCCCATCCGAAGGGAAACCAAGCGGACCAGGGGAGAAACGAAGGAAGCACCGTCCCCTTCCGCACCCCTTCATCGCACGCGCCCCTCCCTTCATCCTTCCCCTCATCAAAAACCCGGCGTCGCATATTGGCAGCTTGATGCTGCTCGGGTGAGCAAGCTGGGGGGCTTTAGCGATCGGGGAGCGCAGCGCGACGCAGTGCGCTTACCCCCAGCGCAAGAATGCCTCGCTCTCGCCGGCGATGAGTGGCGGAACGCGGCGCTCTTTGAAGCGTGCCGACGCTCCTGCGAGCGACGCGATTCAATCAAGTTTGCGCAGGCCGCTCCGTCCCGGTTACGGTCGGCGACGGTGGAATGCCGACTGTTCGCTCATAACGGAACACTCGCGTGCGCGCGCCTTGGTATAAAGTTTATTTCATTCGCACCCCCCGCCTGCGCCCCTTTCTTCCTTGTTCTCTCGCTCTCGCTATCGCTGGTGCTGCTACTGCCTGCCTGAAGAAACGGTCCGAATTGTTCATCGCCGACTTGCTTCATGACCTTCCGCGCGTAAGTATTGCCGAGAGTCTGATGCCCCCATTTCGTGCTGCGTATTAACGCTTCCTTCGCCACTCTTCCTCCCAGCTTCTCTCTATGCGACTGACCAGCAATCTAAGTGCGGCTCTTGTTTTCTCTATCTCTCTCTCTCTCTTTCGCTCTTGTTCGTTCTCCATCCCTGATTTCTCAGGCTTTCCGACATTTTTCCTTTCATTGACGCTCCCTTATTAGCGCCCCTGAAAAGCCACGCTCCTTTGTCTCTCCGATCTGTCGTCGCCCTTTCCTGCAGCGGAACGTGCATTATGTTGCCGGAGGGAGCGTGCGCGGTTCCTTTTCAAGAAGGCTCACGTGTAGTGCCGGCCGCTTGAACCATCGGCACTCTCCGAAGAAGCCCTGCTCGAAAAGAGGGCCGTCGAGCAACCATTCAGCTCGAGAGTAGGAGCCCCGAGAGGGAGCGGAGGGAAGGAGGGAGGGGAGGGGGAGGGTAACGGCATTTCTCGTTCGACAACGACACGACGACGACTCTCCACGCCAGCGCTCAACTGGGTTGCTGCTACCGGGCCTCGCTAATGTCGTTATCGCACAGCTTTGTACTCCGGAGCGGAAAGGATTTGTTCCAGTCAGACATGGCGCTAGTGCTCGCTCTAGAGTCTTCTGCAGACCTGCGATCGCTACGGGACCCCTTGCACCAAAATCGCGCGAGAAAACACTCACGTACTTCAACGCTAAAGAGAGAGGGAGCGAGCCCTTTCATGTCAGCGGAGGAATTTTCGTGTGCGCTATCTTATGTAAGCGGCGCATTAAAGCGGGGCTCCAAGCAGCGAGCATCTCGAGGCCGGAACTTGTCTCTCCGGCGAGAGAACTCCCTGTCTTGTCGCACTCGTCTCACTTCCCCGCCTCCTCGAGAACGGAGCCAGTGCGCTCCTCCCCTACTCCAGTGCTTTCAGGCTAATTCTCCCTTTCTCGGAAGCTTTGATCTGCGCTGCCCTGTGGTGATCGGAATTCGTGAAGCTGCCCGATCGCACTAACAGCAGAGACTGGAAGCAAGTGTGAAGTGAAAGATTGGGGGATTGCCTGCGTGTGTGTGTGTGTGTGTGTGGAAGTGGGGGGGGGGGGGGGCGCTAAGAAACTTGGAAAGTGACACCAGAAAGAATTCATTGTATACAAAGCGCCACTAAAAGGTGGCCAATAACACAGCATGTCGTAGTAGTGCTCTAAGGCAAAATATTTGGTTGTCTGGAGTCGCATGGCTCGTGGAAGTCGTTCCACCGTACGGAAGTGTCACCGTAGGTTTACTCGAAAAAATAAAAAAAGAAGTCATTACTCTTAATTGTATGCCAAAGTGCCTGAACCAAGTGCTGTCCTCGGTGCTTCAGGGTACGGAATTATTCTCCAGCAGCAGACATCCTGGATGCTGTGGCCAAGACAATTAATGACATGATGACATAATGAACTTTTCATATGAACAACGCTGTGGAACTAATGCTGTCGCTTACTTTAATATTGAGCAGCACGAGCGTTAAGCGCTAACACCATGTGGCGACAATTCGCAACGACACGTCGTGCGATGTAATCGCGCGGTGATTTCAGGGTCGCGGTATTAGTGCCGCTAATCGCGTCGCTCAGTTTGCAGAAAATGTCGCTCATCACCTTGAAGCTTATCGCGAGACTAGCCAATAGGAGAAGACTTCAGTGGTACGTAACTTCCGATCAAGATATTAGGCGAGTAAATCAAGCTTTTTTTTCTAGCGTGGTTTCAGTGAACAAGCTGCCGACGCTCCCTACGTCTGAGCCATGCATCGAAATAGTTCAGTCAAAGCATGCTAGGAATAACAGAACAATTAACGCTGTTGGAGAGAAACGACTTTATACAAACCTCAGCACTGCAAAGTGTAATTTGACACCACTGCACTGCGTAATTTATAAATGTAATGTATTACCAGAAGAATTTTCGTCAATGCTTTTACCGTACTTAATTCTGTTTATTCTTTAAAACGGCGTACTAGCACTATTATACTTTTCTGATGAGGCGAGGTGACTGAACGGTGAGGTGGCGGCCACAGAGCAACAACAAAAACGCGCCGCTCTTTTGCCAAGTCTTGTCGCTTCGGGCAGGTTTAATAGCGGCAGTGGTAGGCTACGGCCGTCGCCAACGTACTACGTCGCATCGCCAGGGACATCGCTTCATGCGGTTACCGCTTTAGCTGCGCCCCTCATTACCTCGAAGATATGTCATCGCATTCATAAAAATTTATGAAGTGAACATACCAGATAGGTGTCTCCAGGAAGCCCGCCACAAATTTTTGAAAATACTTTTTTGAAGTAACGAGAAGCTTTTTGCGGCAGAGTAACACTAGTTTCGGTGGCCGTCAAAAAAACAAAAAAAAGGCGAATCACGCCACTGGTGAAGTGATTAAGTAAATTTAATTAGTCAACTTTTTAAAACTATTACCAACAGGCGCCCGATTGCAGTCAGAGATGTGTAGCCGGTCAGTTTTTAGAATTCCCAAAAACCGATTACCCTTGCCGCTGTGGCTCTCTCTTCCCCCCCCCTGCGCAGTACCAGTGTAGTGGCGAGGAGCGGGGAAAAGAGCAGCAGGGGCGGGGCAGAGATTGTCACGTGTGACAAGGAGTGACGCGAATTGACTGAAGTCGCTTTGCTCTCGCCGCAGGCGCGATTTTCAAATAGTGCGATAAATTGCCCAAATTAGCTAACTCACAGCAGCAAGGGTAATCGTTTTCTCGAAATTCTAGAAACTGATATGGCTATTACTAACGGTTGGCTATCAATCTCTAATTGCAGTTGGGCGCCTCTCAGTAATAGTTAAAAAGTTATCTATTAGAATTAGTTAACACCTTTACTAGTTAATATGATGTGCTTGTTTTGTTTTTTGTTTTTTTGACGTCCGCCAACACTTGTATAACAAGCCGCTAAAAGCTTCTTTTAGCTTTCTCTTAAGTGTCCACCTGGAAGTGAGGCAGTGGGGCGCTCTTTGTTTTCCTGAAAAATTTTCTGTCCACCCATTAAGGTTGACAGAAAATTAAGGTGGACAGAAAATTAAGGTGGACAGAAAATTAAGGTGTCCACCCAAAGTGAGAGCGTTACCCCGCCTTTCTCTCTCCACAACCTCTGCCTGCGGCGTGATCCCGAGGCACTTTTTAGTGTGCGTTAAGTGGCAGGGTAGCACCGGTGAACGAAACGACTAGTTGACATTGGTTCTGCTTGCCTCCAGTCCGTCACGGTAAATAAATTGTATCTGTCGGCTATGCCACCTACACAATTACTGCGCATATTTCACTGTTCCTTCGGAAGGATCTTGAACGATTTATTCTTAAAATAACGCAACACAGTAAAAAAAAATCTTTACACCTTATCTTATGATTAAAGAAAATCTGAAGCTCGAAACTTGTTATTCGCTAGAATTTTACTACGCGCGGAGCAATGAAAGCTCCAGAGACAACAAAGAGCTGAACAACTCGCGTGTAAAACAAATTTCTTGGTGGACAAAACTAATTATGGCTGAAAAATGAGGATTAGGTTAAAAATAAGTAAAAATGCACTTTTTTTTACCAATAATACGCTGAAAAATATTGTCTGCCTGCGTTAGTTTCCTGACGCGCAGAGTAGAATCTGGAATCTGGGCTAAATCTGGGAAATCACAAGCAGATAAGGGAGGCGTCCGTTAAGTGCGATGTAGAGAAGTGACAGCAACATCAAAAATGTAGAAAGAAAAAGAAATAGTTATCCTGCAACCTAAGTGGCCCCGAAGTTAATTCGCAAATGACGTGGCCAGTGGTACTGGACACATAATCAAGACTGAAGGACACGTCTGAACCGCACCACGAAAACTATCAAAATAGTATCAGAGCCTGACGCCGCGAGCTCGCAAGGCTCAATCCAGTGAAACAAAAACAAAATAAAATAAGTATATCCCACCTCGCAAAAAAAGAATATGGCACCGCTAAACGCGCGCATAATCAGATTAATGGCTGCTACCGTTAGGTCTTCCTGGTCTTTCGAATCTGATTTGGTTCTCAAATCTCGGCCGGGACATGGGTGGAGAACACGGGGAGAAAGCGCCCATTTCGGGAAACCTTTAACGCTCGCTGGATGTAGGGAAGAGATGGAGAGAAGAAGAGGCGACCTGCCCGGCGGCAGCTTTTCCCGCATCGCCTCTCGCTCCCCCGCGGCGCGCCCCATTGTCCCCCCCAAAGCGAAACGGCTGGGCGTTTCCGCGGCCCTCGGTGTCGTCCGTGGCTTGATCGAGCGGCGCGGCTCGATTTACGTCCGTGCTCGTTCGGTCAGCCAGGCTCTCTCGGCGGGCTTGCTCTGCTCCCGCCAACGACAACAACAACGGAGAGCTGGGGTCAGCAGGTCCTTCCAAAGGGACGGCTCCTCGCCAGTCGGCGCGTGACTGTCAGCTTCACGCACCGGGGGGTCAGAGCGTGCTCGCGTTATTACCTAGCACGGATCGCTTACTTCCACGGTGCTATCCTTCGAAAGACGTCCGATAACGGGCGCTGGCCGCATCGCTGGCGCCTGCGCCGACCAGTTTAACTCGAAGAAGCCCAGCACAGCTCTCGGGAGAAAGGGATAGCTGACATACACGTTTGTAGAGCGCCAGATCACTCTCATATACACTGCGGCTTTGGCTTTCTTTATCTGTGTCTCTTGCACGCGCTTCTGGAACACAGACTTGTCACTACGACAGGTGGCGTCAACTCAGCCTGAAAGTGTGTCTATCTCAAATGCTGCTCGTGTACGGGTTTTTGCTGACCTATACGACGAATTAGGGCTTCATTGGGAGCTGTTTTTGGCATCTATTTTACGCCTCACAATGCGCTCTCCTGTATTTCATTGTTATCTTGGAGATATTTATCACGTCCTTTACAAAACGCGTGCACCTTGATAAACTAGACTACCAAATTCTGAGTTGCCGATTCTGGGCAAACGGAGCGCACCGTTCAACTTATTGAATGACTACTTAGCTCGTTGTTGTATCAAAAGCTTGATTTCTTAAGTATGCGGTGATCGCAACTACGTCAAGGCAATTGTGCTCAGGGCTTATAGAAGTGCAAATTTAGGGAAGGCCTTTTTATTGGCTCGCAACCTTTCTCCAAAAGTGACGTGCTTTACAGCCCTGTTGTAGCCTAAATCTGAGCTATACCCATTGAAAGTTGTCAGTTTTCATTCAGTTGATCGAACTGTGAGCGTAGCTGTTCTCCTCTCAAAATCTCATGTCATTATAATTTATGCTTGCCATTAAATGCTCATTTCTTTCGCATACAGGTAGACAGAGAGACCCCCTTTTAAGGAGAAAAGCATGATTGGCAAACAATGGAGCGAACAGATTAATATCCTCTTGATGCAGGCCTAACGAAATACATAGTATTATGCGGTGATGCCGTTATTCGGAGGAGGAGGAGGACGAAGAGGAAAGGCAGGGAGGTTCACCGGAAGAATAATCGGTATACTACCCTACGCGGGGGGAAAAGGGCGAGGGGATATTGGCGATATTCGGGCGTGCAACAAAGGGTAAACTGATGAACTCGAAAGCGAACCGCTTACGGGGCGAACTAGTACAGCCTCAGAAGGAAGAATTAAACTGGGTTGTTTGGTTTAGTTTGGTTTATGGGGTTTAACGTCCCAGTGCGACTCAGGCTATGAGAGACGCCTTAGTTGAGAGCTCCGGAAATTTCGACCACCCGGGGTTCTTTAGCGTGCACTGACATCGCACAGTACACGAGCCTCTAGAATTTCGCCTCCGTAGAAATTCGACCGCCACGACCTGGGTTGGGGTGATGAAGACAGAGTACTTGCCAATCGTTACAGTCGCAGTAACCGCGCATCTCCACCGTGATCTACATAACCAAGCATGAGGCAAGCTTTCCAGATGAGCGTCGTAGAAATACACTTTCGTTGTCACGATGACACTCAATAGAAATGGCCCCTTCGCGGACCATGAGACTAGATTACTCGACTTGCTAACCGAAACTGAAAGTGCAAACACCGCGCCCCTACGGCGACAGAGTGACTCTGACTAAAAAGAAGCAAGCATAGCAATACCCGGCGGGAAAGCTGCCGAAGAAGCGAAGTGGAGAACAGAGTGGGCTGAGAAGATGGAGGCGAACACAGAGGAATGCGGGAGGCCGAAGCGATGTCTGGTAGCGGTCACTTAGCATAACAGAGAGTGTGCGGAGTGCACGGTTCCCGTACAGGAGGCGTGCTACCCTCACACGTGCTGGCGTGCGCACGTGGTCCTCTTACACACCTTACGCTAGCCACTCTGTCGTCAGGCGCTGCAGCACCGGCCCCCAGATCAAACATTAACCGCGGTCGTCCGTCTCGCTGGTCTGAGTGCTACCGATGCCTTCGATTGGCGTGATTGCGCCATTCAGAGGCTAGAAGTTCAATCTTGGCGAATTTGCGCAAGAAAACGAATCCTGTGCGAACTCGTTGCCCGGCTTCATCTACATTTTCTCGATCTCTTTTCCCTTTCCCTGCATCCCTTCCTCCCTATCTCTCTCTCTCTCTCTCTCTCTCTCTCTCTCTCTAACCTTTCAAGACAAAAGACGTACCTGTAACACCATGCTGAAATACCTGCCAAAGAACCCCGATACGCGCTGTCGCACCATTTAGGATAATGCGACCGGATTCATTCAAGATTAAGAGCGTCTTTTATGAAGAAACCTTTCGGGTTTTAGCCAATTCACTTCATGAAACAGCCTAACAGCGTCGAGCGTGCACGGCCGCCACCGAGCTCGCACGTGCACATGTAATTTCTGTTTTCTTTTTTCTTTGTCATAGCATCAGGCTGCAATATTATTTCTTTTATTTCTTGGAGCATTCTTTTTTTTTCGTTGTTCCTGTTAGCCAGACATTTTTTGGAGGCAAGTTTTCGAAAACCTGGAGGCAGACTGTCTCTCTTAAGTTTTTCTTCTTGCATATCTATCGTAGCTTTAAAGCATGTGCCTACTGCTTGGCACATAATTTTTGAGTCACTTCATTTGTTCATCGTTCATCTGTGATCTGGCTGGTGGAAACAAATCATTTTCACACTGCCTTGACTAAAAACTTGTGAAAAACTGTTTTTTTTCGTCATCATTTAGGTCTCGCAGCTTAAAAGCTTAAAGTTAACCACATGAGATGGAGTCAAACTTAAGCAATTGCCTGCAATAATTACAATAAGGGCGCTCTACAAACGTGCTTTACATTGAGGTGTCAGGTTCGATTCGCAAGTTCTATATTAAAGTTTGAGATAGGTTAGAGTTTTCAACGAGCTTGAAGTTGCTAGCGGTGCCTTCTATTGCCGCACATTTGAACGGATGTTCACAGTGATTTGAAAAGGTTTTAATCTCCAAACTGGCCCACGCGAAAAAAGGTCGCAATTTGTTCCGCATCAATTTCACTGTCGGGTTTCTCTAACGTCCACATAATCCTCAGCGCGTCACACATGAACATTCGTCCCGATTGAAATGCGATCGCCGCAATCAGGTATTGAATCTTGGATATTCGTAATCTGCCCAAAATGGCGCCTAGTTTTCCACCGGGTATGTCCGCAAAATCCTTGCTGAGCTGATAAATCTTGCATAATAACTGCATTCTCGCTGCCTAATAATCTGACAGTGAACGCTTATTCAAAGCATAGCTAATCCTAACGTCCGTGCAGAGATGATGAGATTTCTTCACCATATTACACCAACATGAGAGCCCGGTAATTGATTCCATCATACTCGTGAACGCATGCATAGACAGTTTCGAAACATTAGCTGCTCGAGAATTCTTGCTCACAATAAAAAAAAAAAAAAGCATCCTTCACTTTGGAGTGCAACATCCCTTTCATCATGCCGAACTTTTGGTCGGCGGCTTCTTTTCATTCTCTTATGCTCGAAGGAGAAGCATACATGAGGCGATAAAGGGCTGCTTGCTAGGACCAGTTTGCGAAACCGACTGCATGAACGCTTCAGCTTTGTAACGGGGTGCCGTACTCTCGCTTTACGGTTATCCAGAATTGCTGGTTTTTGCTGTCGCTCAAGCGTTCTCTTTACTGTCCGCCCTTGCAAGCTTAGCCTCGTCTGCATGCATGTTTTCAGTGAGCCTGTATTGAGCAACACAGCTAGCGCCCTGCTGAGTGCCCTCATCGGAGTAGCTTCCTCGTGGAAATGCCTGACGTTAACAAACGAGAGGGAGGGGGGAGGGGGGGATGTGAAGGGAACTACTAGACGCACGCTGCACTCGAAAGTGTTCTAGCACGATAACATTCTAAAGCAGCATCCATGTGCATGTTTTTTTTTTCATTTAGATAATGAACTAATAAGAGTGTTCATGAACCGCTGCATGTGTCTGCCATGATTAAAAAATGTAGAGAACATTGAGACCAAATACCCTATATGGCCGCAGTCAGAATTAAATTGATCAAATCCACTGAGGGACGCCGTGAGATTTTTCGCTTCCTTTGGCAGTCTAACCCATGAAAATATGACCCATCATACTTTAAAATGACGTGCATATGTCGGGTTGGTAATAAATATCACCTTTATCCGCTGACTTGGTTCTGTTTTAAAAGATTTTAGCCGTATATTCACTTCAGTGCATAAACGGTTTTACGTCCACATTGAAAGCCAACAAAAAAAAAAAATCGCCATTTCATTACCAAGTAGCAGCTAGAGTGCTTGGAATTACTTTTATACTCGAGTAAATGTTTTTTTTTTTTTTTTGCTATGAAAAGCCGAAACAACCACAATAAGAAGAAGCATCCTGCAGCTTGGATGCGACATAATTGTGAATATGAGAGGTGACGATGAATAATTTATCAAGCACTATTTTCTTTCAATTTTGTTTAGTCCTCAATTCGTTTTCTGGACAACGCCTGTTCCAAGAAAAAGGAACGTGAATTCTCCTAGATACTTTCTTTCGCTCCCCCTTCTTTTCTCTCTCCGTATCTTTCCTTCCCAGTTTGTTACGCAGCAGCATCTCACGTGAGAACGTTCACTCGAGGCCACTCTCCCAACTAGCAGTCCTGCTACCCATCGAAACGAGAGCTCTTACGTGCGCAGATACTCGGCAGATCGAATATAATGAGCTGAAAAAAAAAAACATAAAACGGCTGATTGAACACATACGCGCACGAACGCGAAAAAAAATCCAGGAAGAAGACGGGAATTTTCGCGCGCCAGAAAGCCGTCTCAAGCAAGCCGAGGCCGCACTCTAACGCAATTTGCGGCTTCCTCCCAAGAACACGGCGTGCAGCAGGAGCAGCAGCTGCGATGGTGGCTGGCAACCGCATTGATCCGTTGATGCCCGGCCGTGCTGGCACGAGCCAGCCGCCGCCAGCTCCGCATGCCGCCGGCCGCATCGCTGGGCGCGGAGGCGCGAACGAGACCAGAGCCCGCGGGGCGAGCCGCGGCGGTGCGCCAACGAAGCTGACACAATGAGCTCACGGTGAGAGCCGTGCGGGCGGCGTCGTTTTTATTACGCGCGACCGTTGTCGACGTGCCAACCCTGGAGGCGAAGACACGCGCTTGTTCGCCTCCGGCCCGGACGAAGAACCCAGCCGAGCGGTTAGCTGACCGGCCGAGCGGAATTAATCCGAAGACGCCATGCAGCGTTTCGCATCCCGCTTCTGCGCTTACACGAGCCTGTAGCCAGGTCTTGTCCCGGAAACAGACTTCTCTCATTCGCGTCTTGAATTATTGTTTCAGTTGCCCAATGCTCTAAGCATCTAATCATAGTCCAAGCGCGCGCGGACGCGCCTTCTATTTACGACAGAAGCGGAGAGACAAGGCGAGGCGGTGCTTTTCGCGCCTGCATCGGAGGCTGTCTCAACTTTCTGCGCTCTCCGGGGTCATTTCTGCCCTGCGTCTCTTTTCTTGTCGTTGCTCTCGGTCCTTTTCTTCTCTTCCCGTCTGACCCTTCTCTCTCGCTGGAGCGGGCCTTGTTGCCCGCGTCATTGTTACGGCCTCCCTCCGACGTAGCGGGGAAGCCCTCTCGAGAGGAAGGTGTTGACTCGGAATGATTGCGGCTGGGCCTCCGTCGTACGCGTTCGATTTTCGTCACCTTCCGTCGCCCTCTGCTCGGACGTCGCTGCCGCCCAAACGAAGGCGACGTATTGCGGTCCGGCAGCCGTGGCTAACGAAAGTGCCACTTGGTGCACGTCGCTGCTTAGCGCCGGAAGGAGCCGACGCCTGTTTGCGCTCGCTGCGTCCTTCTCTTCTTTTTTTTTTTGCGCAAGTAGGGAGCCGAAAGGAAGAATGGATTGATTCCGGGCAACAAGAAGCGTGATTCGGCTGTAGCTGAAAGAGTGACGACTGATTTTTAATGTAAGTTCGACAACGTTGTAAGGTTAACGCCATATATTGTCTTATGATAGCGGATTTATTTCATTATCTTAGTACGCGTGTTACATCTATTCATTGTTCGATATTCCGCCGTGATAGGTCTACTTCGGTCTATTTTGGATCAATGGGGCCGTCCGAAAACAAAAAAAATTTTATCTTGCTCTGTTGCTCGAATGCGCTGAGGGGTAACAAAGACGAAACGAGATAACGGCTGGGCGTGGAGAGACTAGACGTCTCGTTTCGTCCTTTTAACCACTCAGCGCATTCAAGCAACAGAGCAGTGCAATACCAACTAACCTCTTTTGTCGCCTTGCTCGTTTTTTATCTGTCAACTGTTCTCGTTAGCTCTGTTTTCACGTAGACTAAACTGGTATGGAGTGTGTCCTAATTTCAAGTGTGGCACCAAAGCGACTACTAATGGAAATTTGACAAAACTGCATGGCTTCCTCCCTTTAGCCTTCGTCTCCTTCGTCACAATATCAAAGGTTTTTTTCTATACAATAGTAGTAAAGGTGTGAAAAAATCTCTGAGAAATGCAAGCAGCGCCAGTGCCATTTATTGTTTTGATGTTCCCAAAGACGCCGACCACAAAACAGAGATTAAAAGTAGAACATATGAAAGGCAGAAAGAGGATGAAAATTCTTGTGAACCCCGCTAAGAACAGCTCCTTGTACAACCTCTTCTAAAAATAGAGCGAACGTTTTTCGATTTGGCCTACAATTACACTCAAGACCTCGTGTTCACGCGTTGCGAATCGAACCAAATCGCGTGTCAATTCAAGAGGGCTGAGCGAAGGAGCAACTAAAACAGAAAAAAGAATTGCGGCGAGCGCCGGAAATTTGAAAAATATCGCGTAGCCAGTCTACACGCAAAGCACGGCTATAGAACTACCTATACTGGGTTGTGCCACGGAACAAACCAGTGCCGGGTTCAGTCTGTGTGGTGTCTATAAGTCTATTAAGGTCTAAAGATTGTCTGAATGTCACTGAAGCCAACTTAATGTGTATTCATTGCAAGGATGAGTAATATCTGGATTCTGGAAGAGCTTTTAATTTTACCCCGTGAAGTTTCGCATTCTGCCCCGCGGAGTGGGGCAAAATGGGACATTTGGAAGCTCCAAATTTTAATACATTTTACAGTGGTTCCTCGTCTGAAAAATGAAAAAACTTAAAATTGGTTTTTAGGAACGGAAACGACGTAGTAACTGTCTCACATATCTGGGTGGACACCCCAGCAGCGCCGTAAGGGAAGGGACAAAGGGCGAAATGAAAGAAGAAAGGAAGACAGGGGTTTCGTAGTGAAGGTCGAAAGAAAAAATTTGGACCGCTTGGGGATCTTTACCGTGCACTGACATCGCCTTTTCGCATTTTGTGAGCGTGATTTCAAGGTAATGGGAAGTATTATTTATTTATTTATTTATTTATTTATTTATTCATTTGTTTATTTATTTATTTACAGATACCTTACAGGCCTCCAGGGAGGCATTGTGTAAGGGGGGAGCAATAAACATGTACAACAGTAGCCAGAAAAAAAAACAAAAATGCGTAGAAACAAACAATGTTACGTTCTAAAAGCTGATTACAAATTATCACGACTGTACAAAATACACGCAGAAAAACATTGAATAAAAAAATTAGAATATAAATAAGACCTAATAGTAACGTGAAAAAAAGAACAAGGAAGACAAATGGGCTGATAAACAGGGTGTGACAAAAAAAAAAAAAGACATGACTCGGGCAAAGAACAAAACGTGCTATGTGTTATCGATATAATGTTTGACCAGATGATTATGAAACGTGCCGTGGTTGCGCTGCGATGCAATGCAGTTTGGAAGACCATTCCATAGACATATAGCACGTGGGAGCGGAGAAAAGTTAAAGGCGTGAGTACTGCCATAAATGCGTGTGTAGCTGAGGTTATTGTGCGGTCTGGTTGATGAAAAAGAGGGTCGTTGCAGGTGCAATAAAGGTGACCGGCATTATTAGTTTTTTTTTTTTTATACCTGTGAATATTTCAAAGAAGGAGACGATTTGCACATTTGTGTCTCCTTTTGCCCCCACTTCCCCTAATCACGCTAGCAGACATGTGCGACAAACCATTAAATAAATACCGCAAAATAAAAGACAGGTAGCATTGTACAGCATGGTGTCCACGCACTTAGCCCCACTATAAACCGTTCTCGCCGAGTCGGTCGCATCGTCGCAGCTCGAAGAAGCACGTTCTTCTTCGAAGGGCGAACAAATCTAGCCTTGAGGGCGAGAGGCGAGGTGAGCAGGGCGCATGGGCCAACATGTCCGCCACGGCTTACGCCTGGCTAAGGAGCCCTTTTCAATTACCCGTTCTAGGGGTGGGCGAGCCAGTGACCCGTACGGCGGCCGGCGTCACCTTGTGTTCCTCTCGTTTTCTTTGATTTCTTCGCCGGACGCGCAACGTGATTATGTAAATTTGAGCCAAGAGGAAACACTTCACGGCGGGGTACAGGCGTCGCGGTCACTCGCTAATTGTCCCCTTGCCCGGGAGCGAGACCCTGAAGGCCTGTATATTTAGCCGCCGCTGATTAAGGACCCGCGCCTAATTCCCTCCCGCGATCACACCCGCCGGCGAAAAGAAGGGAAGAAGGAGCAGATAAGGCGAGGGCTGCGAAATCTCCTCCTCAGCAGACCTGCGGTGCCAAAAAGCGCGGACGCTATTTCCTTTTCGTCGAGCGGGGCTGCTGGCTTGTTTGAGGACGGTCCCGGACCAGATTAGAAACTATTTCTGTGTCACTTATGTATGACGTCAGCGTGCAAGTTGACATACAGTTGTCTCGGTATTGGTGTTCCTTGCGTCACTTGTGCCGAATGCGTCCGTTAAATTAATTACAGGGCGGAACGTAACGTGGAAGCGAAAGCGTCGATACCCTTGACCATCCTCGGAGACGTGGGGCGTGACGGCTCAGCTAAAGCACCCCCTTCCCCTGAACCTAGAACACATTTGGACGTCCAGGTTAAGACTAAGCGTTCAGTGAAAAAGACATCTCTCGACGAACATGTACACTGCGCTGAAGTCGGCAGAAGCCTATTTCTGTAATCGAGATGGAGCCGGCGCATCAACGGGCCTACAGTGGCGGCCGGAGTTCCTCCTTTGCTCAACACTGGCGCGTCGATTCGGAGAAGTAAATGAAGATGAAGCGACGCGCTGAGAACAAAAAGTTTTGTATTTGCACTTCTTTTTTTTATCTTACCGTACACATTAAAAAAGAACATAAAAAAAAAAGAGCAACGAAGCAGCGTCATGAAAGGAGGCGATGTACCGCACCGGCCAGATGCCGGTACTTATCCGATCGAGTGGTTCTCTCGCGCCGGGCGAAGAGGCTCCCTCGTGTATCGACGAAAGTTTCCCCTAGCATCGGTTTCAGCTTTGCGCCTGAAGAATTCGGTGGAGCGATTTTGCTGCGCTGCATTCGCTCCATCTCGCCGAAGCGTTGTTGTCGCCTGCACGTTTTCTCGCTCTCTTTATTGTACTACGCGCCAGCGCCACCTATTATGGAGGACGCTCCTCGCAAGTTCACTGCGTGTGTGAAGAGGCCTTTTAAGAGCAGGCAAAAAGCCGTTCTATGGCACTCAGGGGAAACAGCTCCTGCCGGTGAACAACGTAGAAGGCTTCAACGAAACGAAAAATTAACCCAGCTTCGGCGAGGCCTTAACGCGTTTTTTTTTTGTTGCTCTTTTTGGTTCATGAAGCCATGAAGTTTTCACTACTCAGTCCTTATATAGTGCTCAGGGTAGTCGGGCAATATAGCCACTCATTTTTTAGTTAAGCAGCTGTAAGGAGCTTTCTGTCATTTCTTTATTTTTTCTGTCAGTTTTACCCCCGCATGAATTAATCCTATATTGTGGTAGTAAATAATTGAGCGTAGCTGACGGAGATAAGCAAAAAAAAACACACTGAATAGGTTAACCGAAATTCAGTTATTTCTGTATACGCAGTCTTCTCAACAGCGCTATTGGCGTCATGTTCATTTCTGTGGTTTGTGCGAAAATTGAGGTTCCGATATGCGGATTTGCATTCGCAAAAAGCGCAGTCCCTCTATTTTGATACCACTTCACGTGTAGGTCATGACATGTGTCTAATGCCTTCATGTATTTTTTTCTTGATTCAAATTATTCCATAGAATTTCGGTTTCTGTTTTTTTACCTAAAATTCCCTAAAACTTCCCTAAAATTATCGGGAAGTTGCTGCCTAAGAAGTGACCCAAGCGCCGCTGCGAACTTCTGCAACAGAGTATCGATCGCTTGAGTAAGAAAATGGGCTACACCGCAATAATACTCGTAATGTGGTAAAACAAGCTTTAGAGGCATGTTACTTTCGTGATATCTATTCATGAAGCCATTTTATCGGGCCTATGTTTAGTAGTTGGAAATTTAAAGTTACAATATCGTCACAAAGCACACCAGGGGGCAGAACAAGAAGCAGCGAAAGCGTAAGTCTTTTTTTTTTTTTTTTTGGGGGGGGGGGGGGGGGGTATGGGCTGGCACTAATTACGGAAACCCTGTTTGAATGTCGTCGAGCACTCAGAACGGACGACCGCCACCTATATCAGCGCATGCGCAGTACTCATTGGAAGGAAAACCCGAAAAATCTTCCTGTTTTCGCTTATTTGTCATTATCATCAACAGCCCAGTTCATTCCAGTGTATTAACTCTGATTAGGCGTGTCCTGAGCCAATTCCGGCGACCCTACAGGGCGAGACGTCAGGGGGTAGCATACATACACCGCAGGTGTCAACGGCCAGTCACAGACGTGCGGCGCATCGACGCGTACAGACGCAGTGGAATCACCTCGTTCATTGAAGTGGAACGCCGTCGTGCAGTCATCGAAGCTCAGAACGCGCCGCGCAAGCGACACTCACAGGCTGCAGTCACTGCGTTTTCAAAGAGGGTTCACAAGTAGCCCGTCCGTTAAAACGTTCTTGTTTTTAGCAACACTTGTTGCTGGGTTATTGTTCTTGCCTTGTAGCGTTAAAATCGCGCAAGGCAGGAACGAGGCGCCGATCTGAAACGCGAGGATCGCCAAGACATCGATGGTCGCGCTCGCGACGCGAAGTCAGGACGTGAGGCGAGCGAAGACCCAGGTGTGCAACCTCGGAAAGGAGAGGCAGTGAAATAAGTTGAGCATTGCAAAAAAAATTTGATAGAGCTCAAATTCGCCGCATCGAGGGATGAGCGTCGGGCGATTTAATTTTTTTGCTTACATTCCCTATAAGGTGCGGCTGCGGAACTTCCTATTCTTCTGCAGGAACTAGAACATTATGCTCGATCTGCACATTTGCTTGTATTTTCAAATATGGTTGGGGATCAGATTTTGAACGTGCTCCAAACCGGGGCAGCTCATGCGCGGCATTTTCAAGCAGCGCAGATATAATCGTCGTGCAACTGAAGGCTTGATATACAGCTAATGTAATAAAAAAAAATAACAGAAAAACGGTGTCCGTGAGCCCCATGAGTTGTGAACTAGTTCTTTGCAGAATTATTTGCTCCGTCCTTGGTCGAATACACGAGAAATTGCAGCCTGGCCACGGCGCATTGGCTTTTAAATACGCCTGTCGTTAAAAGGAAAATCCTGCAGCACCGTCCTTTAAAGAAAGCTTGTGTAACACCTGTCGTCAGGCCTCAGTGGCTATGACATCCTCATGCAGAACCTGAGGTCGGGAATCGAATCCCAGACGCAGCAGCCGCATTTTGATGGAGGCACAATGCAAAAAACTCCCGTATGCTTTGCGATGCCAACGTACGATCACGAGAAGTATGACCTGCAACACGCGTCAGGTAGTACGAGCTGATATCACGAAGCAATGAGAGCCGGGAGCAGCTGAAAAGTTCTGTATACAGCTGCCGAGCAGCGTGCCCGAGTGCCTAATTTTCTTCAAACGCAAACCAGGAGAAGGCGGCCGCCAGAGTGTTGCAGGTCATTCCGATTGCGACTGTACATCACCAGAAGGTGGAACTAAATCTGGAGCCCTCCTCTACGAAGTCCCTCATAACCCGCGTGCTGCGTCAGGATAGTAAACCGCCCATACAACCACCAATGCATGTGTAGCAGCTTTTTCCCGCCTAGTAGACTCGCATTACTGCGCACATTACAGCATGCTTTTATTTTTCGTTTCTCTTATGCAGAGTACTCAGCCGCACCCCATCCCTGTCGGCCTACTGAACTATTTTGTGTGTGTGTGTGCACTACCGTGCATGCGAAGCAATGTAGTGCTGACCACTGCGTTCATTCTTTGCGACTACTAGCAGCAATTGTTTTGAGGTATCCGTAGACAGAACGTTTTGTTTTTGGTTTTATGGAGTTTGACGCCTCAAAGCCACTCAGGCTACGAGGGACGCCGTAGTGGAGGGCTCCGGTTAATCTCGACCGCCTGGGGTTCTTTAAATGCACGGACATCGCACAGTAAATGGGTCTCTAGCCTATCGCCTCCATCGAAATACGACCGCCGTGGCTGGGATCGAACTCGTCTCTTTCGGGACAGCAGCTTAGCGCCATAACCTCTGAGCCACCGCGGCGACTTGCAGACAAATGGGTGTCGTCTCAACAATTACCAAGCACGGAGAACCAAGCACTCTTTTGCTTTGATGCGAAGACATCTGAAGAAGGCGGTGACGAGTACTGGAAACAGATCGCACAATCGCGCCTACTAGAGAAGCGTATTGTACGAGACGGGACCGATCCGTGCCTGACACCTTCAATCGACTAGGGCACTCCGACAAGAGAAAGGCGTCGGAGGGTCCTTATCGGGAAAGAATAACACCCCGCAGTCTCGTAAACAAAAGATAATCGAAGACGAATCTGTTTTGGGTATTTACGTCTTGCCGTGGCTTGTTATTGAGACGAAGCGCTTCCTTGCTGTTTTTTTTCTGTCGTTGCTCTTTTACTCGTTTCCTATTGGCTCTACTCTGGTGTTCCGATTCCTTATTTGAGAAGCAAAATGTGTTTGTAATCAACTTTTTTTGTTCTCTCCTGCAGTCAATGTCATCCCCAATAATGTTCGCCGCAGCGCCTTGCACCGTTTTCTATGACCTCGATTTTGAATTTCAACGATACAAAACGCCTGCAAAAAACGAGCCCGACTATTAGAACTTGCTTAGTAAATATCTAACGTAGTGTTTCAATACGTGTATTATGCACTTCATCCAAGTATTTTGTTAAAAAATTGCTTCAATTGATTTCCTTACGAATAATTTATTTACACTGAATTTATCATCACTGATCTGGCAGAAATAACTGCAAAAAAGAAATTTAACTTCTTTTTTTTTCCTACCAGATCAGGGAAGTTTCGTAGATTGCGCTTAAGAACTGCCACTTTAAGTTCATGATTAAGCCTAATTATTTCGGTTTACTGGAACAAGGTGGAACGAAATTTCTTAGTTTTATTTCTTCTCTTGCCTTTTTCTCTTCCTGTTCCTTATAGCGCAATTAGCAGGAATGTTTTAATGTTCATTCCTCCTCTGGTTTTTGCCTCTTTTTTGCTCTGCACAGCCTAAAGGGCGAATAAGCTGGGACGAGAAGCCGAATGAGGGTGACCTGTATTAATCGAACTCCTTCAATAACGCTAATGAGCCAGTTAACTTGTCACCGAGATTAGGCCGAGTACGGTATAATTCTCGCGAAGTCTGTACCACCTACGATAAAAAGCTTTGTGACGTAACATACGGTCTCAATGAAATTTGCATGCTTAGCCCTAAACCATAGTCGTTATGGTATAAGCAAATAATTTTTTTTATTGGCGGAAGTTTGTTCATTTTTATATTAATTAAAGGCTTGTAGAGTATAACAGATGGCCGATATAGAAGACAATCAAAAAGTTCATTTATTATGCCGCCATCATCGCTTATTTCTTCTTCAAAGTTCATTAAAATGTCGCGGGAAATGGCGGAATGTGTTTTTCAAGAGAGCACGAGACCTTCATTCCGTTCTAAATTGTATGCAAAGCGGCTTACTTAATATATGCAAAGTGGGCATCGCGAAAGTTGCGTGATGTTTTCTTTCGTCCTGTTTTATCTTCTATTTGATATTTCCCTGGAAGGAGGTTTATTCAAAATGAGGATGTTTGTACTTTGAACAGTTATATCTTTGTTTTTGCTTTCGTTATTACGTGTCTTCAGAGGCCGTTTGACTCATTCGCTTCGTCGCCAGTAGCACCGATGCCTTCGGTGACCTTCATTCCGGATTCACGCGTAGATGTCCCTCAACCAATCCCTTAGAATAGCTCCCGACAATGACTCTCTGTAACAAAATTTGACGTCTAAACGATGTTCATTTTTCGTACACCTTAGAAGAGGAATGATGACTGTTTATACTTCATTTAATGAGACGTATATTTTTGTGTGGACGCAGATCACGGGCACGACTTGTGAACGCTTCCCTTAGAATAACTCGGTACCATAATTTTTCGCAACGTAATGAGCTGCGCATTTCTGGCACATTCTAACCGAAAAATAGTTTACTACGTCTTCTTAAAAGTGAAGCGTTATCTTTTTGAGAATATCCAGCTAAAGAGAACAGCTTCCGCTCTACGCTTTATGCTCGAACAACGCATCGCGTGAGGTTCCCAACGAAAAGTGTGCGAGTTCGTCCACATATTTTCAGTTATAAGTTTGTCGAAAAGCTAAGCATAGTATCATGAGTAAGCAGCAAAAGTTAAAGAAAAAAACAAGCTTCATTTGAAAGAGAAAAAAAAAAAAGGCTCCTCTGCCATGTCTAGCTGCGTCTTTTTTTAATGAGCACTTTGCGCATCTCTTTTGTTTCTCTGTGTAATTTCTGTCCTCGAGCATTCCTTTGTAAAACTCCAATTTCAGCGGACTCTCTTTTGAGTGTGGGCAGAAGCACCACCGCGCCAAGTGTAATACAGTCTTGAACAAAAAAAAAATATCCCGCTTAGTACTGGAAAACAGGCGCGCGGAATAATTATTCTCAGGATCGGCTTAGTTCGCGAGAAGAAGAAAAATGCACCGCAGGGGCGCAGATTTGTGAAGACCGCGTGAGCGAAAAACGAGCAAGTGCGTCCTTTCAGGCTCGGAAACCGAGCTTGCGGCGGAAAGCTTGAGATCCGTACCACGAACCGGTTGAAACATTTTAAAAAGAAAAATTCGTGTAGCGCGCAAATAAACTGGCGTGATTACGTCACGAAGCATTTACTTCTCCACTTTTGCTGCTCATGAAAGTGACGCAATGTCGCATACAAATAAAAACTCGTGGGTTTCATTTATTCGACTCCTGTTTTCGGCACATCTGGCTTAATCCCATCGTAGTACACGTATTTAGAGTTTGTGTTCATTTTAAACATTGCGCTCCGCTTATTGCTAAATCTGCATCTTCGTACAAAATCTAATTATATTATCAGTAAATCACACGCCTAAACCAGACTGTTCTGCTGCATGCAATTACTAAATCTGGTCAAGAATTCTTTGA
The DNA here is from genome assembly GCF_055824585.1 of Amblyomma mixtum. Lineage (NCBI taxonomy): Eukaryota > Metazoa > Arthropoda > Arachnida > Ixodida > Ixodidae > Amblyomma > Amblyomma mixtum. The sequence continues at coordinate 30,261,301 of NC_143016.1, forward strand.
GTTATGAGAAATGATTTTGTACTCTTTTCCATCTTCAACACGTATCGCGAAGCATGTTTTACCGCCCTAGATGACCGAAAGTAGCCCTTTAACTCCTAATTACAGGTTGCTTTTAACTGATGAAGTTCAGTTTATTATTACATGAAAACGAAGCCCCAGAGTCAAACGACGCCAAAAGAAAAGCGTCGTGTATTTCAAACATCTTAACTATATGTCTCGACAGGGATTAAAAATTGCCATTTATATGTAGTATCTGCAGTTCCAGCCAACTGCTGTGTATCACGGCGCTGGTTTCTAAACCAAAAAATATGCAGCTGGTGATAGGTGTGAGTACAAGCCAAGTTACGTTCGCAAAGCCATGCTTCAACCGCATGAAGCTCAGAAGAGAGACAGAAAAAACTTATTTCGTCGCTGACGCAACAGGACAAGCCTGATGAGGTCGATCTTTGTGTAACGAAACGTACCCACACCTCCCTGTAGCTACCTGCGATTACACAGTCAGAGAGTACTTTGAGAATTACGCGCGAAAGCGATGACTTGTGCCGCTTGGTTTCACAAAAGTCGAAATTACATTTCTTGCCCTCGACACTCAGGGCATAAAATAAAATTTTAGCTGCGACTGAACGGCAGCTGTTAACAAACTGGAATGTCGTACATCACGGCATAATGTTCGTATAATGTCAATCACATCGGTGTTAATGGCCCTTATTAGTTTTCTGAGCACCGCATATGTGTTTTAAAGAACCTGTAGTCACTTATTTGCGCCTCATGACTGGCGGTGGTATTCTGCGAAGATTTTTCAGCCGTTTAAGAAACATCGCCAGATAGTCGTTTTTTATTCTATTTTATTATTATTTTATTCAAAACTGCACTCTTTCTTTCTTTCTCCCTTTCTTTATTTCTTTCTCTCCTTCTTTCTTTCTATCTTTCTTCATTTCCTTCTGTCCTTTTTCTTTCTTCATTCCTTTCTTTCTTTCTCTCTTTCTTTCTTCCGTCCTTTCTTTCCTTTTTTCTTTCTTTCCTTATGTTGCACCGAAGTCAGACGTGACATGCGCGCATGTTTTGAAATACTCAGATAGAAAAGTTGCAAACAGTTCGGGAAAAAGGCTGTTATCTACCCGAAAAGCTTTTTCATGATTGCCACGTCCGACTGAAGATCTTGGCAACAAAACCCCGTTAACTAATAAAATTGAAGCAAATTGAATATGTAAAACACCCTGCCAGACAGCAGCGCTTTAAAAACGCCTAGCCCGCCGGGCGCATATCGAAAACAGGTTCATGGTTCTGATGCGCGTTGAAATTCGTTCTGATAGAAAATCACTCGCACGTTACATCTCCTTGAACACTGATCTGTCGACGTGGTGCGTTAGCAAGTAAAGGAACCTTATGTTATACACAAAAATATTTATATCCCTTTGTTTTCTCGAGCGGTGCAGTAGACCTGCGTAGTATATGTATAACTTGCGCTGCCTCTTGGAGCGATTTCTTGGAGCGATCTTGGAGGATCTTGGAGCGATTTCGGAATAACGTGATCCCTGACCTGTCTATGGGATTGCTTAACCTATGTAGTCGCTTACTAGGCGAGCGACGAAGGCATAAAGGCCGGTTATACACATTTGACAAACTGCACCTCTTGTGAAAATGCTATGGCCTTCAACAGTGTTCGTCATTTTTTTACAGTACCTATTTAACTTTAAAAAAGCGAGGGTAGCCAATACTGATGTTTACCTCAGAACCGTCTAGCTGTGCGGCCAACCGTCATGGCATTAGCATCCACGCCATAGATTCTTCCCTAGCAAGGCTTCTATGCGCATTTTTTTCATTGCTCATGTATACATGCGGGAGCGTGGAATCGTCAATGGCAAGGTGTATGGTTTCATACAGATACATGTGCCCAGGACTCTTGATGCCAGGACATTGCGCGCACAGCCCCTGTCTTCAGTTCTTCAACGTTTCGCACATTTGCGGCTAGTGGACTCATCAGTGGCTGGACTTTCTACCTACATCCTATGAACGGTGTAAGTATAAACGTTTGTCGGTCAGGACTGAAGCAAAAATAACAAAGAAATGTATGATCACTCAATCTAAACTGTACATATTGAACCTAGGCTCTGACCCTCCGCGGTAGCTCAATGATATTTGGTTCGGCTACGGATCTGAAGATCGCGGTATAGAATCCCGACCACGGCGGCCGCATGTCGGTGCAGGAGAAATGAAAAAACGCTCGTCGCTCGTCGCTTGTCGCTCGTATTCTGTGCAATGTGAGCGCGCGTTAAAAGAACCGTCTAAATTAATCCGCAGCCCTGCGCTTCGGCGTCGGTCATAGCCCATGTTTCGTTTCGGGGCCTTAAACCCCGTATGCATGCATGCAGGTTATACTGCGCATCAAAAATCATTCTACAACTTCCATAAAGAAAGTATAGAGCTACAATAAAGTATTGCACTGGCTGGCGTTTGTAAATAGGTGTCCGGGACAGGGCTCCAGAAAGTGCATACTACCGCGGAAGTGATGCCCTCTCGCATAAGAAACAAGACAATCAGTAATTTTACGGCTCATCGAGTTGCATACTAAAGGTGCTAGAGCTCGCTTTATCGTTAGAGTTGAGAAGAATTCCCTCTGCTGATACCAATCAAACGATCCGCTTTGATATTTTATTCGTATTACAGGAAACCTCACTGCTGCGTTCTTGATATCATTGCTTCTCACTTCTAGTGGTAAGTAAAAGAAATCAAATTAAAAGATTTACTACAAAAGCTACGCGCTGCAAAGTGTTATTAGAAACGCTGTTATGATGGCCATACTGAAAGCAGTTTAACATTAAAATGCAGCAAACTCGCATTCCTCTAAGAGTCTGTATTGACCTTATTCCTAAACATTTTGATGAACCTAATATTTTCTAAAGCTCATCTAACGCTTTACTCTATTGAAGGCAAAAACTGATGTTCTTTTTTTTTATTTCGCACCAAGCTTACAGGCCACGCCATTCACACGATAATTGTATTCGACTGGTTCATTCTTTAAAGACAAAAAGTGACTTTAGGCTTTAATCCAAGGAAATATATGCCGCTGTATAAAAGACAACTCTCTCTTCCGTTTTGTGCCCTTAAGGTCTGAGCAGCCGTTGTTATTTGGCACCTCAAAACCTTCGAAAAATAATCTTGCGCAAGAAACTTGCTTACTCCCTTTATTTGTTTTTACATTGCAGCTTTTATTATCAACAGGACACCGAAAGTAACAAAGATAAAATCCTTAGATTTATTTTACAAAAGACATTGACTGCATGTGCGCAGCTCTTTGTATCACTGTACGATAGTTAAAATACCAGGCGCAGTCCTGAAAACAGAAAGGTATACGGAATTGAAAAAGTATTAGACCGGGATTAGAAAGCTGAAGCACCTCCTCAACCACTGTCAAAAATATCTGGCTGTCCTAAATATAGAGCGGGCAAAGTTTATTCCAGAAAGATCCACATTTTGTTCATATCCGTGCAGCAATTTGTCCATTTTGCACAGAATCACACTACGTCCATCCTTCAGCTTCAACCCCTAGACCCAGTTAAGTCGCGCGGTTCCATACCCCGCCTGCTTAAGAAAACCTTGTCATATGACAGCGACCAGTGTTCAGAGAGCCCGCCTCCCTTGCTCGTGTCATGTGCCCACAAAAGGTGTGTTCCCTGTAGTAACCCCATCGTGTTTTTACATAGAAATGAGGACAAGTAGCGGTATGCCCGTTTTCCAACCACTGGGTCCTTTCAATTGCAAACGCGATTTTGACATTTTCACAATCGATAAAACGTTGAACATTTTATCTGTAGCTGCAGTCGTTGCATGTCATGCCGCAGGACTTCACAAATCGAATTGAATCTACGCCACGACTTTACCCTCAGCCTGACGATGTACGTGCACGTTCGTGTAACGCGACCTCGAAGAAACTTCCAGCGAAAACTACGTTAACATTTCTCAGGGATGCGGCACCGACTCGTGCACAACCTGTTAAAATCCTGTGTGTGCTTGTGTGAGCGCGTGAGTTTTGTGCGATTGTGTTTCACGTTATTTTTGTCATCTTCACCTGCCAGGTATATTACCAGGCTCTAGTGATCAGTACAAATTGCCTCTTTTTCTTCATATATATTAATTTCGCAAGTTTTACACGTGCAGCTTTATCTCATTCTTTTCTCTTTAGTTCAAAGAGCAAAGAAGAAAAGCTAAATGTACGTTAATCTAATATCAACGTACAAAATGGCACAGTGTTGAAAGCTTCTTTCTTTAGAACAGCTCCGGAGTCCTCATTCACTGCGGAAAAAAAGAAAGAAACACACGGCAATGAAAAATGCCGGTAGGAATATGTTTCTTCATTTATTGTGTTTGACCAGTGCCGCAGCTGTTCGCACTTTTACCTCGGCGACACTAACAGAAGGTTCTTCTTGCCGGCGCCGTCACCCTGCCTCTGCCTTGGCTGCTCTCACAGCGGGATCCTGCCTCCGACGTTGCTGCGCCTCTGCCCGAGCGGCGCATTTGGCTGCGGCCGCGTCCACCCACTGGCCACGTACTTTTTCACGTACTTGTAGAGCAAGGCGTGGTTTATTACCCAGGACCAGACAGGAGGATCAATGGAAGGCTGCTGGGACAAGATAGCGAGAGCCCTGCATCTACTTTGTCAGGGCGATCTGTGCGCCGCAAAAAGCTGTGCGTAGCGCACTCGGAGTTATCTGCGCTGACGTTGACGTCTCGGTCACGTGAGCAGCACTGATCACGTGATATGTAGGGGTTGGACTTTTCGGTTTCAGCAAAAAAAGAAGTGCGCCGAATTCAGTTTTTTTAATTTCGTTTTAACTGAAAAAGGTCAGTATTCTCGGCAGGAAAGGCGTAGCTAGCTGGCTGTTGAATGCGAGTTGCACTCAGTCAGCGTTGAAAATTGACTAAGCAGGGAAGCCATGGGCATGAGGTGACGATGGTATTGTTATATAATCAGCGCTGTTGTGCGACTTTGGATATTTCTGCAATAGCTTAGACACCTCTTCAGACCAGTAAACATCACCTCCACGTCACTTTCTAGCTAAGCATTCTTTCTTCACTGTCATCATCTGTTTAGAGCAGTTAGTCGGTCAAGTAGGTTAATCAACTGCATGCAGGGCAGTGACAAGAAACCGCGCATGGGCGTAACGAAAAAAATATGTTCTGGTGACCGCGATGATTGAGCGGCATCACTGCCATCGACACGTAGAACACGTGATGCCCGCACAACCCAGCGCGACCACCCGACGTTAACATGTCAGCCTAGTTCTTAGAAGTAAACTTCCACTAATTTTTGTTATTGTTTGTTCCCTTTCTTCGGAGGGGTTACAGCTCTCCAATCATGGTGAACCAGTGGTGGTGAAGTGGGATGCGATGATGATAAAATGTATTTAAAGAATTTACAAAAAGTGCAAACTTCAAGTTACACAAGCAAAATCCAAAAGATAATACAAACTGTAACATAAATACAAAACGATCTCACACTTAGAAAATTTTACAGAGCCTTGCTCATCGACTGACAAACAGTTGAAGCCTAGGTCCTGTCGAAGTACGTGCTAAGCATGGAGCCTTCGTGAAGACCGCTGTCTAATGCTTTTTCTTGCGTTTTTAAAGCCTTCAGAAGTAAAGAAGTTCGGGCGGTCATTCCGTGAGACACGGCTCAGACTTCAACGAACCAATGAAATTCTCATACAGCCTCTAACGGTTTGGCACAGCCTCGAACCCAGGGCTCTGCTGAAGAAAAAAGAAAGAAAGCAACAACAAAATATTCAAAATCTCCTTCTCTCCGCATGTTGTTCTTTCCCTTGCTTCTGACATGCAGTCGCGCTCCCCACCACCTTCACGCGTTGGATACTGACGGCGTATATTTGTTTTCACCGAGTCCTCCAATGTCGTATGCTTGTTTGCATATGAGAGACTTAAGATTTACACAAATGCGACAAAAGTTTATTCCAGTCCACTTTTTGAGGAAAAATTCCAAAACACCGAGGAAGAGAGTAGAGGTTGAGCCATGCCTTTCCTTCTCAGAACCTGCTCTTTCCCTCATAAAGTGGACTGGAGTCGACTTCTGTCGCATTCACGTAAACACAGCTTTACGGGAGTTTGCACCGATGGCGCAAAGCGGGAGGTCAAACATCCATCGCTGTTTTCGTAGTTGCGACGACTAAGTCACCCCTAAGTGGTTTGGATGGAGATTGCAGGTTTGTACGGAAAGAGACGATTGTCAACAGCCACATTTCGTTACGCGTCGTGTGTGCTCCTTTCTTGGTGCTAGCGCCGGACCCCCATGACGGGATTGCAAGAAGGGGGTACAGCGACTTCGAGCCAATGTAATTAAAATAAAACTAACGAGGCCGTAAATATACACTTACACCTACACTTACACTTACACTTCCGTTTTTGTCTGCCCGCTATCTCATTTACCTTTAGTTATTATTTTAAATTACATCAGCAACTTCGACAAGCACAGCTCCGTGCTCTACCATTTGGGCGTTAATTAATGGCGAATAAACTGTTCGGGATGACAAAAACTTCCGTTCTGAAATAAAAACTGAAATAAAAATTCGCTCAATTTACATACCGATTTTCCATACCGCTGAAGTTACAAAACCGAAAAGTTCAAGCCCTAGTGTTATGTTACGCCAACACCGACACCCTGCCCTGACAAGTAGCGTGGGGGCGAAACAGTTAACGCCGTCTTATGTACCCTAGGCGACGATGTCTAAAATTCTAAAAACCTATCAAACGCCTCTGAGAGGTCACGTGAGTGATGAAGTCAGGATTACTAGAACCAACCAGAAGCGCTGTATGAGTTAAATAACCTGCAAGCGGTCACGTGATTTGTTACATCAAGAACGCCACGCCTGGCGTCAGCCAGTAACCGGTGCGCTGAAATAAGAATTGGCTTGCGTTTCGTGGTTCACGGGTTCTTCAAAGTCGTAACGCGTGCAATACCATCGTCAGTAGTCCTCTTTCTCTAGACCGGCAAGCAATTTAGGGATTCGAAGCTTTCGCTCACTGAAAAGCGCTCAGTACTTTCTTCATGTGGTGCAAAGTTGGTCTTTAATTTGGAAAGAAAGGTCGAACTTGCAAGCAAATGAATAAAGTCTAGTCTAGGCGCTGCATGCCTTGTTCTCTGAGGGTTATCAGCTATGAACGCCTTTTACTTTTAAATTAAATACTGTCGTCTCCTTAAACTTATTAATTTTAGCAGTTTCATTGTGCTCGAGGCATATCATCCCTTTTATGTGCACGCGGAGCTTGAGTGAAAAAGCAATCATCTCGCCCACATTTTTCACAGCATGTCTTCTCAAAGCTGAATAGTTCATGCATTAAAAGAAGTTGTATTTACCTGCTGGTTACTCGGCAGTCATCGGCAAGCAATTCAGAAACCTAAACCCTGATGCGCAGAATCACAGCCAGAGCAGGGGCTATTTCAATCATTACAATAGCTTTTGATGCAGTGGTGTCTACCTAAAAAATTCTAAAAAATTAATATTTGCACCTTCCTTTCGAAATTTCAACGTACTGCGACATTTTCAATTACCACGAAAAGTGCATACACACAAAAAAAAATGTGACTGCCCGAAAGCGCCCTACGTTCATCACCTGGCTTTGCGACTGCATGCCTTTCTGTACATTGTAGTGGCCGAGTTTTACCTGAAATCTGCTAATTACTCTCAAACTTGAGGCATTGTTTTTGACCCTCATGTTTCTCCAAGCTTTGCTCGCAATAACTGAAAGTTCAATTCTAATCGATTCGAAGCCGGCCACTAAATGCTTCCGCGGTCTTCGTGAAGCATTATCATTCATGTTCTGCGAGGTAACGCAAGTGGGGTCAATTCGCCGCGAGAAAGGTAAGTACAGGCCACACTCAGCATGCAGGTAAACAGCCTTGCTTCTAGTTACGTCCGCATTTTCCTGCATTACCTGCACAGCCACATACAGCAAGCGTATATGGCAGAAGTTATAGCTTGACGTTTCCTTCCGGAACTGTCTTGCGCGCAGCGCTGATCGCTGCTACCAGTTCATGTCTCTTGTTTGTGTGGTGGATACAAAGACGCTGCAATATTATATTTAAAGTTACAAATGGCGCCTTCCAATAACGTGCAGTATATCGCACAAGTTTTCGGAACTCGGAAGCCAAGAAACGGCTTAATTTCTTGGCAGTCTAAGTAAGCGTTCACAAACTGGAGGGTTTGCTCCGCACTCGCTACCTGCACAGAGCACCCGCCCATGTCTAGTCGCGTCTCCAATGAACAAGGAAATCCAACTGCCTTGTGATTCTACGTTCCAAAAACATATGCGTGCAACTGCACATGCAGGGCTTTCATTATCATGCGTGCCGGTAACTCTTTCAGCTCCCGCGTTCGCTGGTGTGGAATTGAGCAACTTGTTCTCGCGCGTTGCCGTTGGTACGAGCCGATGCTGGCAGGTGGCCACTGAGATGTCCCGACAACCTTAGTTTTGCCAGAAAGTGGTTGTGCTCGAAAATGATGCATCAGCGTTTAAAAAAGTGGTAAGGCTTTAACGTAGTTAGACCGAGTAGACGTGCGAAAGCATGCGTTTAGCCTCGTTGGCTCATGGTTTTGCTTTTCCGGGTCGTCGGCACGTCTGGCGACGATATTAGACTCGGGTTATAAGCTTTGACCGAGGTTAAGCTGATCGCATTTGTTCGCGCTGCAGATGGAAGTTGATGAAGACGACGATGGCGTAATCGGTGCGGCGATAGCACAGTACTAACCTGAAGTGGGCAGAGAGGCTGATATGTTCACGCCGCCGTGTGCTCTAAACCCAGTCGCGACAATATTTATTTTATTTCTGCACCCTCAAAGTGAGGAACGTCTCAAGATTCTTGGTTGAGTTTGACCCCACGAAGTAGGGATTGCGCACTAAAATGGTTCAGGGCGTTTCCTTATTAGAATAAAGCTACGTTGTGCCTAATTTTACAGGCTGACGCTTATTAACTTCTGCTAGGTGCATTTACTTTACTTGCTTTTTTAGCTATATGGCCACTGTCGTTCATTTCGAGAGTTCGCGAGCTCAAACCTGACTGCAATGTCCAAGCGCAGGTTGTTGAGACACCACACGGTCCAGAGAACAGGTGGGTTAGACTCACCCGCATACACGCTGGATGAAAAAATTCGTGCCATTCATTAGTTTCTCAGTAGTATAACTCAGCACTTAAGGTCCTCCAAAAAAAAAAAGAGAAAAAGCCTGGACAGGTGCTAGCGAGCATTCTTCTCCGTCTATAGATAGTTGAACCTTCAGGCGAGTTTCAAGTGCCCCACTACAGGGCTGAAAGGTGAACCTTGACGCCCGAACCCTTTGCACCTTGATTATACGCCCTAAACCAAAGCGTGCCTTGCACCGTTACAACTTTTTTCTCTCTATTCTACCACAAACTTCATATCTCCTGAGAGTGTGTTTCAGGTGCCTACATTTACTAAACCGATACTGCGTCTTTCCTTTCTCACAATGTACCTTTCTTCGTGTTAGACCTTTCAACTAGTAGTTATATGTCTACTGATTTCTCCCTTTATCTTTTTCTACCTCACATAGTTCTACAAAAGTAATTAGCTCACTTGCAAATATACTGCGCCGATCACGAAAGTGTTTTTATTCTACTGGTTGCTAAACAATATATCATCGATATATTATTATACAACAAACTTTTACGGTGCTGTGGAGGCCGGCGACAAGTGTCGCAGAGTTTTGAAATAGATGTGCGCTGAAATGAAGTAGCAGAAATGCAACTGGGGCACGCAGCCTCGCTTCTAGTTGCATCCGCAAGTTCCTGGACTCCTTAACTGACTTCCCCACGAAAGTAGGTGACAGAATGGTATGGTACCTGCGCAGTCGTGCAGTGAGGTTCAGCATTTCAGGAGACGAATGCTCTGTTACCCACTTTGAAGAAGTTTATGCGTATTGTCACAACTTTATGAAGCCTATTACCTTCCCGTGGGAAAGCATACTTGGGGCAGAAAAGGACAAATCCTCGACATTAGACTCGAAAAATACACTGCCCTACAAAGTTTTCAACTTCTTCCAATGCAGTGTAGGTTGAACTGAGCTTGCATAAGTATTAAACTATTACTTTTTTTTTTTTAGGAACCCTCAAAGAAGAGAAGCCGGGCTGCTCTGAAGATGGTGTATACAAGTATTACACGACAGTGAAGAATCAGCAAATGCGCCGGCCAGACATCCGTGAGAGTGACTGTGGTACAGCTTGAATCGGCCGATGCTTCTTCAAAAAAACCTTCCGTCTCGCTTTATTCAAAGATACTGCCATATCCTTGAGTCTGCTTCCAGTAACATGCATAATAAAAAGTTTGATGTTAATCTCAAAAGACAGTGTGACAATTGGCCGCTTGTGTCGTTTTGCTTTTTTCGCAAAGCAGTCTTGTAGTATTCTCCCTCACAGCAGTTGAAAACGGAACGAGCTAGCTTTGGCTCTACATTTTTTAAAGGAAACTTTGCTGCCTAAGCTTATTTATTTTCCAAGAAATAATTCATAAAGAGCTTGACTTTGGTATCATTTGCGTTAGTAGTAAGTCCTTCAAGGCAAAATCAACAGAGTCATTCAGCAACAGGCTTATTCGAGCCTTTCTTTTCTGACGCCTCATTGAAAGCATATAGGTGTCATAGGGCTGGTAAAACTTATTCCTCGCCGTACAAAATTGGGAAGCACCTCACCATGCTTCCATGGACATGACAATGTTTTCCTGTCTTCTTCAGTTCGGAACCTGTTCGATATCTCGACCGAAATTGTGTTCTCTTTCCGGCATGCCGTCTCCTGTCACCGGGTGTTTCGCCGCGGACAGCGTGGGTTCGCGCGCGAACGCAGCGGGCACCGCCGCTGCCGGGGCCACTTGTAGCCCGCTTTTTTCGACGGGGGCCACGTGCAGCGGGGGACAGAGGTTGGGGGCTGACCTGAGTGCTGCCCGTGTTCTTGCCGCCTGTGACGGGCGTGAGCAGGCGCTCGCAGTAGGAGCCCTCGAGGAAGAGCACGCCCGAGGGCCGCGCTGCCGTGTCGTTCTCGTAGTAGAAGAGCAGGTTCTGGTAGAGCACGAACCAGCGGAGCTGCCAGCGCGCGCTGTCCGCCGTGCGCTTGCAGAGGTAGCCGCGCAGGCAGTTGTCGTGCAGCGCTTTCTCGGACAGCGACAGCAGCTGTCCATCGTTCATGCGCAGCGCTCGCTGCATGGCCGCTCAGCCGCCCTGCCGGCGCAGCCACACGCAGCCCCTGCCGACGGTGCTGCTGCAGGTGCTAAGGCCACTGCCTCTGCCGACGGCCGCCCGCGCCATGGGCGCCGCGTGCCGACGTTGACGCCCGCCGCTCGCCTGGTGTGCCGTCGACGCTGGCCCGCCGCTCTGGTCGACGACGCTCTTCCTCAGCACGCGTAGGAGCTGGGGTTCAGCCGTCGCCGCCGCTGCCGACGCGATTGCCGCCGCAGCCGGCCGACGGTCGATGCCGGCACGGGGGCCCCTGGCGGCCGCCGCCTCTTCCCGCCGCCGTCACGTGGGGGTGGCCCCGGCATCCTCCGACTCACCTGGACGCGCCTCCCTTCCCGGGCCGAGTTCTCCCTTCGCGTCCCGGGGCGGCACACCTTCCCGTCCCCTTTCCCGCTCTCGCGGGCCTCCCTCTCCCCACACCTGTGGGATACGCGGGAAGAAGGGTGCCGTCCCGATCCTTGCTCACAGCAAAGAGGGGGCGGGCAAGGGGGACTGGCCGTTCTTCTCACACGGAGAACGCCGCCGGCCCCCTTGTTGAGCGGAACTGGGTTAGGCCGAGGAATCTGTGTCAAAGGGCCGCTGCTGGCTCTGCGGGTCGGGTACGTGGAACGGTGCAGTTACGCTATATTATGCTGAATACGAGACGATCACACAGCCGAAGAACTTGTTTTCTCTTTGGAAAAAAATGCAATTTCGTGATAAGAATGAAGTGCACTTTGTGTGATGATAAATTTCCGCCTAAGTTGATTTTATTTGCCAGCAACCGCAGTGAATTCAAGAATAGACCTCGCAACGTCGTTCTTTTTAGAGTTTTCTGCCTTTGTTCCTAGACGTCGATTTGATCGCATCCTTTTTTACGTAGCAGTCACATAAAGTCTGGCTGCTTAAAATCAGGCCCGTAATTTAATTGAATAGACGACAAATGCTTCTTGTCTATTCATTTTGCAAGCGAGGATTGGGCTAAATGTACTGTCATCACGAAGCAAGCGCCTGCGGAACAATATAAATCCATTAAGCAAAATGAGTTGATTCTAGTTTAGGAAAACTAAGCACTTGCTCTAGGTTAGTGTCTATTGTAGAGTTTCGTGAGAACAATTTTAAGGAAAAGCGATAAAGAAGTTTTTTGTAAGTTTTCTACTCGTAATTATTTTTGTTCTGCTGTACGCATTGTCCCGATATTGTCTCATTTGATGCCGACAGCCCGTCTCATTTTTTTTTAAACAAAAGGAGCTCTTACATATTACTCAAGATATGCGATCATCGCTGGCAATGGGAATTAAAAGAGGAGTTTCTCACCTAAAGAACACGTAATTAACTAAATATCAGATCATTCGTGTTGAATGCCAGACACTGAGCGCATATATTTTCAATATTCGATGCGAGATAGTCAACTGGTTCATGTAGACAAAGTATAGTAATAATTAAACGCCCGTGATTTTTTTTTTTTTTTGAAGAGGCATTTTCAACAATTAGCAATCTCAAGGACACCACTCTCTCAAAATCAGTTTTTGTTTGTTTTCGAGAGCTACCGAAGAGTAAATCTGATTTAACATTGAAATTTAAATAGCCCCGCCGCGGTGGCGCAATGGTTACGGCGCTCGGTTGCTGACCCGAAAGACGCGGGTTCGATCCCGGCTGCGGCGGCTGAATTTCGATGAAGGCGAAATTCTAGAGGCCCGTGTACTGTGTGATGTCAGTGCACGTTAAAGAACTCCAGGTGGTCGAACTTTCCAGGGCCTTTCACTGCGGCGTCCCACATAGCCGGAGTCGCTTTGGGACGTTAAACCCCAATAAACCAAACCAAATTTAAATAGTTTATTTCTCTAGATATAATTACAGCGAGAAGAGGGGACTCTGGGCAAGCTTTCTAATACAACTTGAAGTATCACCCAGTGCCGCAGATACAGATCGACAGAAGTATGTTCGCGAATAACAGGCTTGAGCGCAACATAATATCCCCCGAAAAAAAGAAACAGTATAACACTCACCACGCAGACAAAAGAAAGGGGACATACATAACAATAAAAAGCAGCACGCATTACAATACACCACACTTATCTACAATGATACTGTTGCGGGAAAGAATATATTTACAGATATTTACAAATAGACAAGAACAGCTTAACGGCGTTAGGGCGGCGAAGTATGAGCGTCGTGATAAGGTCTAAGGCGACAGACGTGGACGATGTCGGTGGTGGCGCCAGATGACGATAGCGAGGTTTTAAGGGGAGCAATTTCATAGTTCACGTCGGTAACACGGCGCACGACACGGTAAGGGCCACGGTAGTGCGAAAGGAGCTTCTCGGAGAGACCGACGCTGCGAGAGGGCGTCCAAAGAAGGACGAGTGATCCTGGGGTATATTCGACGGCCTGGTGACGGCGGTCGTAGGCTGACTTCTGGGAAACTTGAGAGGCTTGGAGCCTACTGCGTGCTATTTCGCGCGCCAGCGTGGCCTGGGAGATGGCGTCCCGAGCGTAAGCAGTGGTGGGGGCTGAAGAAGGCGGCATGAGTGTGTCCAAAGGCAAGGTGGGATGCCTACCAAACAAAAGGTAGAAAGGAGAATAGCCTGTTCTGTCATGAAGGGAAGAGTTATATGCAAATGTCACATAAGGCAAGGCTGCGTCCCAATCTCGGTGGTCTGGCGATACGTACATGGCTAACATGTCGGTGAGCGTGCGGTTGAACCTTTCCGTAAGCCCATTGGTTTGTGGGTGGTAAGCTGTCGCGAGCTGGTGCTGCGTGTCACACGAACGAAGAATGTCGTGAACTACTCTGGATAGAAAATAACGACCGCGGTCGGTGAGCAGTTGACGAGGGGCGCCGTGGTGAAGGATGACGTCTTGCAGAAGAAAATCGGCAACATCGGTAGCGCAGCTGGACGGCAAAGCACGCGTGATGGCGTACCGAGTCGTATAATCAGTTGCGACAGCGATCCACTTGTTGCCGGAGAGGGACGTCGGAAAAGGGCCAAGAAGGTCGAGGCCAACACGGTGAAAAGGTTCCGGAGGTATGTCGATGGGTTGCAGAAGACCGGTAGGCAAAGTGGAGGGCCTTTTCCGACGTTGACACAGGTCGCAAGCGGCCACGTAACGCTTGACGGAACGATAGAGACCAGGCCAAAAGAAGCGATGCCGCACCCGAGCGTACGTGCGGGACACGCCAAGGTGACCGGCTGTCGGCAGATCGTGCAGTTCTTCAAGGACAGAAGAGCGTAGACGTTGGGGTATCACGAGCAGGAGCGGAGGCCCATCGGAGCGTAGGTTTCGGCGATACAAAATGCCGTTCTGGAGCACATAAAGGTTCAGAGACGGAGATCGGTTTGCAGAACGGATGCCATCAAAGATAGGACGTAAAGATGAGTCGTGGCGCTGTTCGTTGGCAATATCGGCAAGATCGGAGATAGCTAAGAGGCAGGGCAGGGTCTCAGCGTCCTCTAGGTCAGGTGGTTCCATAGGGTATCGGGATAAACAGTCAGCGTCCTGGTGATGGCGCCCTGACTTGTACACGACGAAGTATGAGTATTCTTGGAGGCGCAATGCCCAGCGATGAAGGCGACCGGTGGGATCTTTTAGTGAAGACAGCCAACAGAGAGCGTGGTGATCAGTAACAACAGCGAATGAACGGCCGAACAGGTAGGGTCTGAATTTAGCTACTGCCCAGACAAGGGCAAGACACTCGCGCTCAGTAATGGTGTAATTTTGCTCTGCGGCTGAAAGGCGGCTGGCATAAGCGATGACTCGATCTTGACCCTGTTGACGTTGGGATAGGACGGCGCCGATGCCATATCCGGAGGCGTCCGTGCGAACCTCTGTGGGAGACGACGGGTCAAAATGTGCTAAGATGGGCGGAGTGGTCAGCAAATGGACGAGGGATGAAAATGAGTTCTCTTGAGCAGGGCCCCAGGTAAAGGGGGTGTCGTTCTTCAGAAGATCGTTGAGGGGACGAGCGATTCCGGCGAAATCTTTGATAAAACGGCGAAAATACGAGCACAAGCCGACAACGCAGCGCACATCTTTCGACGACCTTGGAAGAGGAAAGTCCTTCACAGCTTGAATTTTGATGGGATCTGGGCGTACACCAGAAGCGTCAACGAGGTGTCCGAGAATAGTGAGTTGGCGACGACCGAACTTGCATTTCGATGAGTTCAGCTGAAGTCCGGCGTTACGAAACACTGTCAGAATATTGGAGAGGCGCTCGAGGTGCGTGACCGCAACATATTTGGTGGAGGTGCGGATTTCCCCTACGTCTACCGAAGACGGAGCTCCGCAGCGGCCGCCAGTTGCCTTCACTCATCATGACCCAAGACGCCGCCCAGCAAACCTCAGCCCCGGCCATGACATCAGTCGTTCTTTCTCCCCCTCGTGACCCTGTGACATTTTCTGGTACCGACAACACTGACGTCGATGACTGGATCAACATGTACGAGCGAGTGGGTACCTACAACCGCTGGGATCCGACCCTTATGCTCGCAAATGTAATATTCTATCTAAAATACACCGCCCGGGTCTGGTATGAGACGCACGAAGATCATCTGACCAGCTGGGACGTGTGCAAAGAGAAACTCCGCGAATTGTTTGGACGGCCGCTCGGCCGAACGCTTGCCGCTAAGAAGGACCTCGCCTCCCGAGCTCAAACATCTACGGAGTCCTATGTGTCGTACATTCAAGATGTGCTGGCCCTCTGTCACAAAGTTGACGCCAACACGCCCGAGTCTGACAAAGTCGGCCACGTATTGAAGGGAATCGCCGACGATGCCTTCAACTTGCTCGTATACAAGAACTGCACTACAGTCGACGGAATTATTAAGGAATGTCGACGCTTCGAGGAAGCCAAAAGCAGGCGTATTAGCCAGCCGTACACACGCCTCCCCAACACGGCTGCGACTTCTTCATGTGAAGACATGCGACACCGGGAAACTCCAGCGCCCCCAGAAAATGTGACCCGCATTCTCCGACGCGAGCTCGAAGCTATGTCCTCTGCCCCCCTGCATCTACATGACGGCGACAACCGCTTGCCTACCATCTCTCTGGTACAAGCTGTCGTCCGCCAAGAGCTTGCAAACCTTGGTTTCCAGCCCGTCATCCCTGTACGGTCTTCACCACCACCCGAAATCACTGCGATTGCTCCTGGACGACCTTCGTACTTCTCTCCACGTCGCCGAAACCCTAACGATTGGCGGACAACCGACGACAGGCCCATTTGTTTCCATTGCCACCGCACTGGCCACATCTCCCGCCACTGTCGAAATTATTGGTCCCGTCGCAGCACCTACCGTCCTCTCAGCTCCCACCGCGACGACGAACAGCCCAGCCACTACACGCCCCCTCCAGCCCAGCACAGTGCTACAGTCGACGGCCAGATTCCCCGCTCCAGCCGCTCCCCGTCCCCCTTGCGTCGACAGTCTCGTTCGCCCCAACGCCGTCGCTCCTCTCCTGGCCCCTACGGACGCTCGCAACCGGAAAACTAGACGCTGCAGTGTCTGGAGGTGATGCTTCAGTACAGCCCCAGTCCCAAAATCCTCGATTAGCCCTTCGCGCACACCATAATTTGCTCGCCATTCATGTCGATGGAGTGCCTGTGCGAGCCCTGATCGATACAGGCGCGCACGTATTCGTCATGAGTTCAGCCCTACGACGCCGCCTCCGAAAAGTACTGACCCCTGCACCCAAAGCCGTTCTCCGCGTTGCCGACGGCGGAACGCCTCATGTTGTTGGACTATGCACAGCCCGTGTGACCATATCCGGCCGCCATACATCCGTTCTGTTCTCTGTTCTGGACCAGTGCCCTCATGAAGTCATTCTTGGCCTCGACTTCCTGTCTGAGCATTCAGCCCTCATTGACTGCGCCACTAATGTTGTTCAGCTTGACCTTCCTCTTTCTGCTGAGCCGCCGTCCCCAGTTATACACCGTCTTTGTGCTGTCGACTTTGTCCGTCTACCGCCTCAAGCCGCAACTTACATTTCTTTCTCATCTGTTCCCCCTGTACCTGATGGTCACTACGTAGTGACTCCGGAACTTGACGTCGCCCTGACGCGCAGCATTGCGCTTCCACACATTGTATTTACAATGTCGGCCAACCGAGCGTACCTTCCGGTCCTGAACTTTGGTTCATCCATCCAACCGCTCCCGCAAGGCATCTCACTCGCCACGCTGTGCCCTGCTGCCGAATGTGTGATATCAGTGGTGGTCAGCTGCTTACCTTCCACTCAGCAATGCCGGCTGCCTGCGGCCCCATCAGCAGTGAACCCAACGGACGACTACGCCGACATGATCGCTTCTGACCTACCGCCGATGCAGGCTCGCGATCTTAGGTGCCTCTTATCATCTTTCCGCGAAATCTTCGACTTTGATAGCCGTGTTTTGGCTCGGACCTCTGTGGTGACGCATCACATAAACACCGGTGATTCCGCTCCTCTCCGCAGACGTCCGTACCGGGTGTCCAGCGCCGAACGCACCGTCATAAATCAAGAGGTGGACAAGATGCTCGCAAAAGACATCATCGAGCCCTCGTCAAGTCCTTGGGCTTCACCAGTCGTCCTGGTGAAAAAGAAGGACGGCAGCTGGCGCTTCTGCGTTGATTATCGGCACCTCAACCGCATCACAAAAAAAGACGTATATCCACTCCCAAGGGTCGATGATGCATTAGATTGCCTCCACGGCGCCAAATATTTCCCTTCCATTGATATTTGATCGGGGTACTGGCAAATTGCCGTTGATGAAAAGGACCGCGAGAAGACCGCCTTCGTGACGCCTGATGGCTTATACCAGTTTAAAGTCATGCCGTTCGGCCTCTGTAACGCCCCGGCTACCTTCGAATGAATGATGGACTCCCTTCTTCGTGGCTTTAAATGGTCCACTTGCCTCTGTTACCTAGACGATGTTGTGGTTTTCTCGCCTACTTTTACCCCGCACCTCCACCAAATATGCTGTGGGAAAGAATATATTTACAGATATTTACAAATAGACAAGAACAGCTGCGAGCGGCACCGAGAACACAGTCCGAACCTCGTTGTCGTCTTCTACTCTTCCCACTCGTGCCATCGCTCTTTGTCGTCGTCGTCTACCCGCATCAATATTATAAAAATTCTAAAACATCATGCTTATAACTAAATTTTCTATATATACCCGCAGTTTTTTTATATACATGCAGTTTTATTTACGCCTAGAAAGAGAGAATTACGCTACAAGAAAGGCGGGGAGGTTAACCAGAAGTGTGCTTCAATTGGATACCCTGCACTGGGGGGAGCGGGATGCCAGCTACCCTCATATAAAAAACGCTCAGAAAGTGGTGTTTAGAGAAATGTTTAGCTTTTATGAGGCCTTCTTCCCTGAAAAACATGCAAGAAAGACATCGAGTCGTTGATATTTTTCTTTATTGAATCCCTCATCTACCACTAAACGGATAGCAGAACACTGCGATAACACTAACCAGCTGCCCTTCCAGTACAGTGGTTCAACACGACAAATCATGTGATCACCTACCATTGCGTCCAGCCGAAAACGCGTTACCCAAAATCAAAATGGTGCTCTGATTCAACATGACACAATATTACTTGTTGTGTTAGGATATCAGAAATTTACCTTAAAAAAAACGCGAGAAAGGTTGCGTTGGAGTCTCCAGTACCGGCATAGCAAAGTTCCAAAGCTACATGCCTCAAAGCTTTTTTTTTTCTTTCGATAGCGCACTTTTTGGTACACGCAGAGTTACTGGAGGTATCGACTTCTTCTGACCAACCCAGCACTCTGAGTCAATGAGCGTTTCAACGGGAAGTAGGAGACCTCACGGGTGAGAACTGAGACCAGGCACGGCGTGATGAAAGCAATCCTCAGAAAGCGGTCTATAGGGAAAGCTCCCTTCTCGCCCGCCCCTTCCCCGTTGCCGCCCAACTGCCTTCACTAGCCTTTCCCAGAAGCGACAGCCGTTCATCATTATCCAGATATTCGATATCCCCGAGCCGAGGCCGAGTCGACCTTTTCGCTCCAAAGAGATGAAGCCCCACAGAGCTGGTCATTCACTGTGGCAGTCAAGCTTTCTCGTATGCTCCGCAACAGAGCATTCCTTAGTGCCATCTACCGATAAATGTGTTACAGCCAACAGAACCTTCCTTTTATGTGGACAAACCACGTAGTAAGCGATTCAAACAAACGAACTAACTAGAGAATATCTCAGCAAGGTATCGCCAAGTATATCGGGCTGTTTTACCGCTTAAAGCACAAAAAAAAAACAAGAAAATAAGAAAAAGACACCTTGGTGCCTTTTCTTGGTATGTATGTATGTACCTCTTTTCTATGGCGCTGCCAGCTGTGAACACTAAATAACTTGCCCGTATCTTTACAGCGCTAAACAACTTTCGTGCTGCAAAAAGTAGCTAACTTACAATCGCATTGCGCAGAAAAACTTTTTACACAAAACGTTATGTATAAATTTGTGACGAAATGTATCATTGGAGTCATTTTACTTGGTTAGGGCTTGTTGGCACATAAAAACAGCAGAAAAGGAAGGATTTATTGGAAAAACATTTTTGCTGGCCAGAGCGAATGCATCTCGTGTTTTCTTTTTTTGAGTTGGTTATTAAATCCACAGTTACGTAATACTTACCTGCACCATTTAGTTAAGTACAACTTGCGTGAATGAACTAGGAGTCAGTCGCTTTGCGGTGTCTTCTCCGCAAAAAGAATAGTTAAACGGTAAAGCACGCTTTACAGGAGTCAACCGAGAGGTGAATGTACAGCTGCATACCTTACAATGCCAGGCATCCGGCATCTTGCTGACATCGTTTTGAATTCAAACTTTTCTTTCAGACATTTCAGAGTGAACGACTAATGCATACAATGCAATATATTTAAATATTGTTGTCATCAAAGCATGAGCAACTTATGTACTAAGTTCAAGGTACACATGGTGGCAACCATTATATCTAGCCTTTTTAATAATGCTTTAGCATTGTAAGAGTCTGTGCAAGCGGAAATGGGGACCGCCGTCCGTCAGTAGCCAATGGCAAGTGCTAACCTGCTTACTCAGGTATAGTACGCCACCTCTGATACAACGAACTTTCGTTTGTTAATCTCGGATATAGCGAACTTTCGTGTCAGGACCTCGTATATTTACTTTAGTGTGTCAACCTCGGATATAATGAGCGTGTGGCTGCTAACGCATTCACATCGTGCACCGAAAATCGTCTAAGAGTTTTTTCGGGAACAACAGCACAACCATGTCGGTTCTATAAAGTTTACATGTCCTAGTTTTCAAGTAGTGCCTGGCAAAGATGCGGAGCTATGTTTCCTAACTTCGTAGAGAATCGGCGAATGAATGACGCAAAGGCGAAGCTGCACCAAGTTAGTGAGCGCAGACTTAGCACGAGACCGTGATAGTGTCGTCCTCGTCCCAAGCGGTCTCTGCCTAATTGCGGCACTTAATAAGCCGTTCCCAGCTGCAGCAGCCAGCACTGATCGTTAGCGCTGCTTTTGGCACGTCATTTGTGGTTGGAGTTTTCGGTATAGTGTTTAAATTACACTCGCCTGCTCACCGCACTTAGTTTTCTTTGCCTTGAATGACAACAAAACGCCCATTCGCAACTGATTAGGAAGCTTATTTACTGATAGATTTCATAGACGTCAGCAAAAATAATGGCGCGCAGAGACAATGCTTGAGCAGCCACGCTGTAGGAACAGTAATCCGCGCAAATAACCGAGTACTGCGCACATTTATGGGAGGTGCAAACATCAAGATACAGTTATAAAATAGACATAAACATGAACACGAAAAGTGACCGAAATCGTGTGCTCAAAATGATGCCAGGAAAGATTTAAAGAGAAGCTCAGGCTTCTATCGAATGCGAAAAGCCATGGGCGCGCTCACATACGCACCTTGTAATTTGTTAGGAAAAACTTTTGCCAAAAATATGAGCGACAGGATCGCCGATTAAAATGGCGTGTCGCTCGCCTGTTTGGTGCGCAAATAGCTGCGCAGTAAACAAGCACAGAGCGAACGCTAGTTCGGCGAAATCAGCAGGTTTAGTTTCCGTCTTCTGCGCCTCCAGCAGGCGTGCTTCTCTTTGTCACTTCTTTGTGTCGTTAAACCATGCTAGGCATCAATTTCAATTGTCATCACATTCATTTATTTGCACACCAAGCTTATCAAATTATGATGATGAGGCTGAATTTTAATGTCGAGAGGGCTGCTTTGGCCAAAGATGATCATGATGCAAGGTGTTGGCGTCTTCGCGAGGTGGAGTCGAATACCCGTTTCTCAGGCATTTCACCCCAAAATAATCCGAGTAACAGGTCAGGCAAACGCTTGTATTCATTTGAAAACTGTGGGTACCAGGCCACAAAGGGAATCGAACCTGCAGCCTTCCACATACGAGGCGAATTCTTGAACCACTTGCCCACCGCTGCAGTCTTGACAAATTATGTTGACGAAGTGAGCATGTAAGAGGTGCAAGTCTGAGTGAAGTGGCGGGCACATCACACCGGTGTGGTGGGGCCGCCTTCATGTACACCCCGTGATAAAAGCTAGCGCGCAGTAAGTCGCTGCTATGAAGAACGGCAATTGCGTTCCGTCAAGAACGACAGTGCTTCATTCGAATGGTTTCCATGACGACGACTAGCATCAGAGCTTGCCGAGAATGGGTGCTTTGGAGAATTGAATCAAGTCAGCTTGCCTAAAGGAAAGCTGAATACAGTGACGCTCGCAAAAAGGCCTTTTTTGCTGTTATCCAGAGCACCGTTTGCAAAAACCAAGTGCGCGGGGAAGAGAAGCACTCGAAGTCTCAGTATATGGGTGCCTCGAGCCAGGGAACGTGACCATGGCAGCCCAACGTCGTGGTCACAGGGTCACATTGCAGGTAAAGACGGGTGGGATTGAACTTCTGACTGTAGAAAGAGCATGTAATGAATGAAATCAGAGAATGCCGCTTCTTGCTAAGACATTTGACCCTTTTGGCTATCTCCCCTTTGATTCCACTCGCGATCATCGGATTACCCGTGTTTGTCTTTGCACCTGCCTCGAGGAGAGATGGTCGTCCAAAGTGCCCACTAGGTTGCTATTCTCCTTCTGTCCTGTGGTGAGCTAAAGTGGACTTCAAAGGGAGAAAAAAAAGGAGTGAAGGGGGGGTGGGGGGGGCTCTTTTCCGAAAAAAAATTCTGCAAAAAAAATATTATTTTGTTTGGCGACGAAAGTTCAAGAAATACCCGCAAATAGGCCCTCCTCTCACCCGTACCCAGCATCTCTGCAGTCAAGAGTCACCCTTTAATCCACCCCTGCCAGCGCCGTGAGCATAAGCAATAAAAAAGCAATGCCGAAAATTATGCTTTTACTATATCGCCTTTGCAAGCTACTAATTAAACCGGACTGGTGATCCATATTTGTTTACGATTCAGAAATTTCTTCAGGAATGTGCGAAAGGCCTCCTGTTTCGTTCCTTCAGTTTTTCCTATTAATGCGTCAGTTTGGACGCCATAAAATGAGAAAAAGTGCTCATCACACGCCTTTCTGGACAAAAACTATTCCAAACGCCCATTAAGACGACACGAACCACTTAAATTTAAAATTTTGCGCTGTCTTTTTTTGAGATTGCCTTTTGGCTAGTAAAACAAACTATTCATAGTAATTATCAGCAATTTGCTTGAATTTTTTTTGTAATTACTGCAAATTAAAGTTTTTATGCCAATGTGCCGTATGTTGACGTTATTATTTCAAATATTTAGTATCGGCTTCTAACCCATAGAACCTTAGCAATCAAGCACCACGTGCCCATAGCTGACGCAATGCAGAAACAAAAATAACACAACTTTACGAACGACAGACTTCGACAGTGTTCTATTTAAAAACGGAAGCTTAAACTAAAATGGCATCAAGAAGTGTCTTCTGGCTGCCTAATTGGTACAAATCGTTCATTTTTTTAACTGCGTGAAACATCGCGGAGAGAAGAGGAGGACACTGTGTCTGTTGTTTAGCGATGTTTGAAAAATTACTCACGACTTGCGAGAGAACGTAGTGCCATCAGGAGACATTTGCCACACAGCGTTCTTCCATAATAGTATAAAGGTTCGTTGCACACTTCGGATCACCTTGTCCCGTCCGCATCTGTTTGATATTTTCCCTCTCATTTCTAGAACGGGTGACCACTAATTCGTTTGTTTTTGATTGATTGATTGATTGATTGATCGATTGATTGATTGATTGATTGATTGATTGATTGATCGATCGATCGATCGATCGATCGATTGATTGATTGATTGATTGATTGATTGATTGATTGATTGATTGATTGATTGATTGATTGATTGATTGATTGATTGATTGATTGATTGATTGATTGATTGATTGATTGATTGATTGATTGATTGATTGATTGATTGTCAGACAGCAAATACTTCAGACAAAATTTCGCTTCCTTTTCACTGAAAAATAGTGCGTACATCGTAACTCAAAACGTGATGGCTGATGAGCTACAGATCACGCCGTTAGTGTGAAGCGCTCGATCGAAGTACAGAATTCCTGGAAACCTTTCAGCTGCTGTCACTTAAGCTCCTAGTGAAAATAAATTGATCGCGTCAACTTTATTTGAATTAATCCGCTTTGTACCCCCGATTGGATGTAAGGATAAGGGTATCAACCGCCTTATGACGACAGCAAATATACGGGTTAAGTGGCACGTGCCTTCAAGACGCGGTGCGGACACGTGCACGCATTTTCGCAAGCGTGCTTCTGAAGGTTATAGAGGACATTCACCGAATGCGACCTACGCACTTATTGCTAGCCGCCCCATCCCGCCCTAGCTTCTGCAAGAGACGGGTGTTGGGTTATGAGCCCTTTATATCCTCAGAAGTTCAGAAGTCAATGGCAGGCTGTAATGCGCTACCAGGAACCACGAACAGTTTTACGGCTCACTATCAAGCTCCTACTTTGACCATCTTGGTAGGCAGGTTAGTTATACCTGTCACAATCGGCCACTGCCCGCAACAAAAAACCTGACTTCACCACGACACTCTATTCTCAATAAGTACTTCAAGCTATGTTTGAAAATAGAACTGCATTTCAGAGTTCTATTATTTATTAAATGTAAGCTTGATGCACTCGAGAATAAAGGTCACAACTCACACGTATATAATACGATTGATTTTTAAGCTGCGCACTTGAAGAAAATAAACGGCTAAAGCTGCGGCACCGATAAAAAAAGTCTTTTGACCTTTTCACTTTGCAAAGCCACGGGAAAAACGAGTTCTTTAATCTTATGTTCAGACGACCCACACTTCATTTGTGTTTTTCTTTTTTTTTTTCTTTGTATCTGCTCGGTTTGTTACGGGGAATTTTGATCGATTTCTCAGCGCTACCAATATTAAACGTGAACTCTGCAGGTACCACTTAAATGAACGCCGCAAAAATCTCAGACTTAAATTGTTTTTTAGCATTTTTCACAATCAAACGAGAATCGCTGCTTCAAATTACTTACAGCAACTGCATTATGTTTCTTCTCGAAATAACCATGAATTGAAGATTCGTCCATACCAATGCCGCACTGATTTGTTTAAACAATCATTTTTTCCGCATACCATAAACGATTGGAACGTATTACCGGAAGATGTAGTTCACCACAAAACTGTGGATTTGTTTTATGATGTTCTGTGCCCCCCGCTGTAATGCTCTAGTGGCGATACGGGTATTGTACGAAAAAAGTATAAAGAATAAAAGTTGTTTGAAGCGGCAGAGCTGCATTGCATTAACCAAGAACACATCCAGCGCTTGAAATAACCCCTTGTTCATATTTGCGCTTTCAGTAAGCGTAGTCATTCTCTTTTTGACGTTTTCCTTTATGTCTGTGTTTATATTTGAACAAGACTAAACGGTAAACATTTTTTGCACCACCTTTCATTTCCTCTTCATTCTTTACAAGCACACTCTAAACTGCATCACCTGTTAAAAAAAACTTGGAGAGGAACCAGATATAATACGTTGCCAAGAAACGAGAAAACTTATTAGAGCCGTCGCAATAATTTAAGGTGTGTTTTACTCCATTTTCTGAAAAACTGTAATCTCCAGTTAACTTTTAGAATATCAGCCTCAAAGTTTCACAATATGAAGTCGGAATCTCCTCTGGCTTGCGCGCAGCTTGAACGGATGTTCGATCGAGTGGAGGTGGGGGGTGAGGGGGGAAGTCGTTGCCAATTTAGTTATTCGGTCTAGACCGGACGTAAACTCGATGCGTCCCTAATCCCCGCGCACTCGGTGAGGCACGTATGTTTATGCCTACGTCGACGCCGCTCACGCGCACGGACACTGGCGAGCCAACGAACTGCGCTCCCGCCCAAATCCTCAGTTTACTGGCCGGAATATCGACGCCCAGTCCTACGTGCCCTAATTATTTCTCGCACGAGCCAATGCGTCTTATTTGCATTTTGTGTTTCTATTCCGTGTTTCGCGCTCGCCTTTATTCATAGTGCTCCAAACATTGGAGAAAGTAAGAAAAACGGTAAAAATTGTGTTCACGTTTACGGCTGGTACTCCAAGGTGCAATTCTACCCGCCTTGATTGCCACTGTTGCTGACCTATATATATAATGTAGCGAGCGAGGAGCCTCATCGCGGTCCCCGGCTCATGCGTGGTACGGTATCCAAAGGGTGTGTTTGTGCGGAGGGGAGTGTCTGGAAGCAAAAGGTCGCCCGGTGCCCGCTTCGTAACAAAATTTTGCGCTACTATTGACTAAACATAGCGTGCCGCATGGAATATGGTTTTTCATATTTTTTTTTTGTTTCCTCATCTGGCACTGCACTCTTATCGGTCACGAAGCTTTTAAAGGTTTGACTTCCTTGATATTGATAAAGTGATAAGTGCCTAATATTTATTTTCGTTTCTCTCTTCATCATTTGCAATAAATTTGGCGAGGTTGTTTATTATTGACGTGAATAATATATAAAATATTCTTTTTTTTTTTGGGGGGGGGGGTTGTAAAAAAAAACAAGGCTTTTATTCTTGAGTAATTGTAGTATTTCTGAGTTCATTTATTTTTTTTTCTTTTCTTGTGCTCTATGGGGACGTCTTCTTACATTCATCTCTGCCACCAGAATGTCTGGCTTTACTTTTGCTTCTAGTATTTACAAACATAAACGGGCCATTCGCGCGATTTTATTCGCAGCTTTCGCGGGCTATAGGAGGCGCCACTAAAAATTTGATATGGCTTCCTGAAAGAGGATCACGCAGCTGGTTGCGTTGGGTTGAGCTGCGATGCTACACTGAAATTTACTCGCCCTCTGGCACTGAAACATATTATGCACCACAATGGTGCGCGTGCTTCCTTCCTAAAGGCGAAGCAGCTCTCAATGGTGGCCATGTCGTGCGCTTTGGCGCGACGACAGGAACGATGTGGTCTGTCACCGCACGAGCCCTCTGTGGCAGACATCGCAGTTGCGACCGAAACCACAAAACGCAGGTATTGCTGGCAACATTCAGCTGCTAACAGCGTCGAGCAGCAGGTGTGACATGTATTAAGGCGGCTCTAACCTCGAGAGCTAAGGCGGAACAGGCACGCTCGACCCATGCATGGACACAGAAAGGTAACCTGGATGGGGAGAAAATTTCGACTTTTGTCCGATTCTGCGGTACACGCGGACTCAAGCATCATGTAAAGATATCCACCGACATCGCAAAGCGTGCATTGACGCACGTAGTACGTACATGCGCCGAACATGCAGCCAGTGGCCCCTTTTTCCACCTCTTTCAGCCTGCAAGGTATCACACCTGAATGCCCGGACAAGCACGAAACAAAGCACCGTGGTCTGGGCTCAACAACAAAGAACAGACTTCAGCCCCGGTTATTTCTTCCGGAGCACCATCGGTGGGCAAGGATTTTTATTGACGAAAATCATGAACAAACATTGACGGAAATATTTTAAGGCGAAAGCCTTTAATGACTCATACTCGCGGGTGTCCGTCCGTGCGCTGGAATCGTGCAAACTGTGGCCTCTGCTCCACACAGCGGCGCAACCTCCTCCCCTCCTTTGCAACCGGCGCGCCGGTGGGGGGCGCAGCTGTGCATAGCAACCGTGACGTCACACAGTAGCGGTAGAACGAGCGCGCGCGCGTCAGCGGTGGCAGCTGCACCGCCGCACCTTCGCCAGACGTCTCGCTGCAGTCGAGTGAGTGAGACGCATGGCTACGAAGTGGCCCAGAGGGTCCCTCGTTTACTACAAGCACCTTTGGGTAATTCAAAAGGATATAGGCGAACACTGTGGCCATTCCACTGGGGCGCCATGTACAACACGGTATATGCATTGGGTTGACCACAAGGCTTTCGCCAAGCACACTTTAGAATTTCCAAAGTGCCTTCGGTAATTTTTCAGCTGGGATCGCTTATCAAGCAAAGTACTATGGCTTGGAAAGACGCCGTAACTCCTACCTGCTCGGTGCTACACACGCTAGCTGCCGGTACCGACTGAGATGGTAGCTTCCCGGTTCCATAAAGTTTTCAACACTCTCGGAATTTGTGCGAGTCCGGAAACTAGTAACTGCAAGGGTTGAATAGACTCAATCACACAGTGAACATTTATTTTTCATTTCTCAAAACTTCCTATACGATCCAGTGCTTGCTGCTGAATAATATTTCAATTTTCAATCAATTTATTTAGCATTTCTTTCAATACAGAAATAAATGCAAGGATAAGAACAAAAAGCTGCTTCTCGAGCAGCTTGACAACATGTAATGTTACTCTGAAGGCTGGTTCGCACTTTAGCTCGGGAAAAATTGCACCCAGTGATGCTTCGGAAGAAATATTTTGGGCTGAAATGGGCACCACAGGCCACCATAACTTTGTTCATGTGCTCTTCAGTACAAACGCCGCCGCGGTGGCTCAGTGGTTATGGTGCTCGGCTGCTGATCCTAAAGACGCGGGTTCTATCCCGGCTGCGGCGGTTGAATTTCTTTGGAGGAGAAATTCGAGGCCCGTGTACTGTGCGATGTCAGTGCACGTTAAAGAACCCCAGGTGGTTGAAATTTCCGGAGCCCTTCACTACGGCGTCTCTCATAGCCTGAGTCGCTTTGGGACGTTAAACCCCATAAACCAAACCCAAACAATCTTCAGTACAAACCTTGATTATCCTGAAAATTTAAAACAGCCTGAAATATTGAAGAGGACGAACAAACATGAACTACAGGACAGCTGCTGCTTTCTCATTTGTGTCTTGTTCATTTGTGTGTTGTTCATTATGTTCGTCGAAGAAAATAATCACCGCCACTCTCGGCAACGCTCAATTTAAAGCTGACGAAGAGCATATAAGATAGGCGCGGAAATCGCCTACGGCAATCTCGAACAACGTGGAACGAGTTGCGCGAGGCTAAAGACATTCCAGATAAATGTGACAGCATATCTCATCAGAAACCAAGTAATAAAGCCGCTTGCCGGCGACTGAGAGCACGAACAGACAAATATCATGAATCTTTGCGACATTATACCCTCTCTTAAAGTACGGAAGGCAGCTAAAACATACACTGAAAATGCAAACATAAAGCGTCCATTAGCGTTCACAATGGGTACTAGGCCACAGAGGCGTGGTTTTAAATGAGTTCACGGATAACTTGGCGAAGGCTTCCCCCAGCAGCCCCGTATTAACTGTCCTCCCTGTCACAGCGTATTTCACAGCTGCTAGGTTTTGGAGGCGATCGCTATTAGCAGGGATAAACAAGTGGCTTTTAATATCTCCTAATTATCAACAGGGCAAAACTTCATCAATAACCATAACATGACAAAATACGCCTACTTATTTTACTTATCTGTTATTGGGACATACTGTGATGCGTAATAATCGAGTAAAATACTTAGAGGAGGGGGGGGGGGGGACATTACCTAAAAGATTTAGCTGGGAATCATACGTAGATAACATCTGCACAAAAACATGCCGGAAACTTGGATTCATTCAGCAAAAACTGTCAGGCGCACCCTCACACGTAAAGCTTAACGCCTATAAGACCCTGATATTCTTGAGTACAGTGCCATAGCCTTGAACCCCGATCAGTCTTATCTGAATAAAAAAAAAATCTAAATTTAGCAGTCCGTGTTGCATATTATCGTTAGTCATTTTACGATAGCCTGACACTTTTGCTCAAAAGGGCGGGAATGTCGGTGCTAGAATGGCGACGACAGGTAGCGTGCATAAAATTTCTTTTTCTACTGCATTATGAATGCATCACAATCGATAAAGATGCCTACCTAAAGCCATCTCATCACCGCTACAAAGGAATCAACGACGACATAAAACCTTTGGCTCCAAGGCGTGACGTAATCAAATTTTTCATTTTTGCCTCGCGCCTTAGAATTATGCAATAGTCTATCCCGTCAATTTATAAATGATTCTTGACTTCATGCTTTTGTTAGGAATGTTGAATCTTTCTTTCAAGAAAAGTGTCTTCTCTGAAACTTAATGTTAGGCACTGCTTTCTTTTTTTTTCGTTCATGAGTGTCATTTACTGCTTGAGTTTAAAGTTGTGCACGTAACTAAAGCTATGATTTATGTGTGCTGTGTTTCTTTGAGTACTTAAGCTGATTTTCTGAATACTTTGTTTTGGAACCAAGGCAAGTTTGTCAATATCATCCGATAAAAAAGCAATTACTCATACCAGCGGACCTCACACGATAAAACATTTAAAAAAACGCACACAGCACGACTTTGTGCTGCGCATGTTCCTGTCTTGCGCCTTTGACTGCTTTCAATCAGCGCAGCGAGTTCTGCTGCAAATTTTACTTCAACCAAA
Organism: Amblyomma mixtum; assembly: GCF_055824585.1. NCBI lineage: Eukaryota > Metazoa > Arthropoda > Arachnida > Ixodida > Ixodidae > Amblyomma > Amblyomma mixtum. The sequence goes on from NC_143016.1 coordinate 30,291,295, forward strand.
GAGATCTTCTGGTTATGTTGAAGCTTGCGGTGACAGTTTAAAAGCAATTGCTACACTTCTGGCGAAAGAAGTCTCAATCGATCATTAAAGCGCACTGAGTGCATATGTTTATCCAAAGTGTTTCCGGTAACACTCAATTCAAGGCAAGAGCCATATTTTTTAGCCGTGACGACTGTGGTGCTATTTCTTTGTATCCCAGAGGAACATAGTGAAGAGGAATGCTCTGCGGAGACAAGTTCACTTGCTTTGAATCAGCATTTTAAATTGCGCATAATGCTAAACCTTATCTTCTCGTCGTTTCTTGTTACTCCGCGTCATGAAAAAAAAAAATGAAGGAAGCGTCTTATGCAGGAGCCTTTAGGCAAATGCAATTATGTAAACGTGTGTATGTCTTGCTCTTTCGTAAAACGAGCACGGGAGCAACTGTTCTGGCAAAGAAGGTTGCACTTCGCAGACTTGAAAGGGCTTCCTTTTCCCCTTGCCTGGCGTTGTTGTTGTTGTTGTTGTTGTTGTTGTTGTTGTTGTTGTTGTTGTTGTTGTTGTTGTTGTTGTTGTTGTTGTTGTTGTTGTTGTTGTTGTTGTTGTTGTTGTTGTTGTTGTTGTTGTTGTTGTTGTTGTTGTTGGAAATTAATGCGCAACACTGCTAAAATTTGGAGGCCTGTGTGAAGTGCGAGACGAATACTTATAAAAGAACCAAAATTTGAAGGTGCTTCAGGATCGCTGGTCCATGTTGACTGCAGCAGTACGAGTCTGCAGAACCAGGTGAATACAAAGCTTTTCAAACTGGCTGCCCAGAGTCCGAGTGCGCGGGAGTTTTATGACATCTAATTAACTTCGAATAGACTCACGCCAAAGAACAATTGATCGATAGGAGTACTTTCTGTCGAGTGGTATACATCTAGCAAGCATGTCTTAATAATTCCCCTCCCCCCTTTCAACTGAAACGAAATAAAGAACGTAGTGTGTAGCGACCTTATGAGAAAAGCTTACTACGTTCAAAAATGCCGCTTATAAATCGTTATAGTAAGATAATTGACGTTGTCGAGTGAATTATTCGAAAAGTGCCTTCTAGACCACGTATTTGCGTTCACGCGATTCTTCCAGTATATTATCGAAAGCACCCGCTCGGGACAATTTCGCTACGCGATAAGTGGTAACTACATGTCATGTATTTAGAAATGAGAAAAAAAAACAAGGCAGGTGACGCAGTATGCTAAGATTTAGGATTTCCAGGTGCAGACAGGTTGGCTACAAAGAGGCCAGAAACTTAAAGCCGAAATTATGAAAGCTCGTGACACGTTGACATTTGGGTGCAGTTTTTCTAACTTTTGTTTCCAGTGTTTTTCAAGGTCCTGGACGCCCATTGTGAGGTTCATGCCTTCTGCTCATATGTCACATAATAATCGCGCTTCACAAATGCTCTTTCTTTTATAAGCTGCTCCAATAGAAATCATGGATTCAGTAATGGAAAGAGCACAAAGATAAAGCAAAAATTTGATTACGAAGGTTCATTGTTCAAGATTTGGGAAATGACTTGGTGGGGCTGGCAGAAACTGCTTCACCTGTTTGTTGAATTTCTCTCTGAGAAGAGAAGCTATTATTTCCCTCAATCAGATTCCTTTCTTCTCGCTGGATTAAGAAGACGGGAGCCCTATGGTTTCTAAGCACAAACAGGCAGAACACATTTGAGCGACAAAAAACAAAGAAAGTCATTTAGCAAGCTATTCATACAAATACGAACGTTTATGGCAAAAAAAAAAGATAGTGAAGTCATTACATGGTAACATTCCATAGAATCCGCAGCAGAGAGAGAAAAAAATGTTTACTGGTGTAGGAAGAATTACGAGAACGCACTGCGCAGGGCGGCACAATGACAAACACAAGAACGCTTTTAGAGTATATGGCTCGAAGCCCAACAACTATCGATAAGTCACTTTAGTACTGATACATTACTAATGGGAGGAATAAAGTGCCAGACGTCTCGCATTAAGCTCGTTAAACGCAATCGGAAAATATGCGCTGGCTGTTCAAGAAGTCGTCAGGGCAAATAAATATCTACTATAGCTAAGTTATCTGTATACTTAATTAGAACAGCAATTTCAAGAGATTCCAGCAACTTCATCCCTTCCAAAAATGAGTCAATCTATACAGTCCCAATACGCTTTTTGCCCGCCTTAATTTTCTTCGCGCTGTATTTATCTCGCTTTCCGTGATTTTCGTACTTCAGGCATCCAGTTTTTTACTTCTCCTTTACTAAAACGCATGGAGACACAACAAAACAAGCATTGAGCGCCCTGCGTAGGTACTCAGTAAGGAAGATGTTCCCGGTTGACAGTCTGAATTTCGCACTAAACAAAGCAGAAATCACGAATAGAATGGGCTCCCTTAGCAAGGAGCTTAGCGCGTAGCGGACCAAGAGGGCTTCCGTAGGAAGCATCTAAAATTCCACGCAAACAGGTTTCGATCTTTCTTTGTTTAAATTAATGAGCAGATCAAAGCCCGGAGTCAAGCCTGCAGCCTCTTCATCAGAACAAGAAAAGAACGCGGGAACCGGACGACAGCTGAAGACTCACAGAGCCTGTATTCAGCGCTTGGTCTGGCTACAGATTTGTCTCCGCATCGTTTCCTTGTTTGGCGCTAGAAAATGAACCAGCCGTAACAAGCAAGCCTTACTGCTGAAGCTCCGCGGCAGCATTGTCTCAGCCGCTGCACCAAGTGAGGAAATCTCCGTTAGAGGGAAGACAGCAACCACTGAAGCCTATAACTGTGTTTGCATATTTTAAGGTATGTGCTTGCTAACAAAGAAGCACAGCACATAGTTCTTTCTTGTTTTAGCTAGGTAATCGAGGCTCTTCGAGATTGTCTGTACACCACCGCTATTCAAATGCCATGAGAAATTTCAAAGCCTCTATCTGGATTCAAAACTTACATCCGCGCACCTAGTTAGACTGCCACTCTAATTTTGTCAGTTGTTAGTGAGCACTTGTGTTGTCGTCACTCTGTCTCCGTCCCTGTCCTCGTGGTGCCACATCAGTATGAGCTCTAATGAATACGTGTTTAAACTGCTTATTAATTTGCAAACCGCGCCACAGTCTACATCGCTGAAAATTGCAGAGCCTTAAGCTCAAGCATGGATTCATGCATCTGTGGAGCCGCCATATGTGCAAACTGTTTTTTTGGCGTCCCATTGTGCTCGACGGAAAAGGGAATCCTTCCAGCCTGCAAGGTGAACATGGCCAAACAAAATCTGATACTTTGAGCGAATATTACATGATGGCGCGCCGCATGTCGCTTACACGATATTCTGCTTTCACTGACGCGGCCTGTGATATCGAGCTGACAGTACGCAACTTCGTGCATCTGACATTGAAGACCTTGGGCTGCATGAACAAAACTTCGATTCCACGAAAACACTGGGTCAATGGCCGGTGCTTGTGACATCACCGGGATCGTGACAGCCAAAAATAAGGGGGCTGGCGAACAACGAACCACTTTTACGTTAGCGAAATAACCGAAATACGTTTTACCACGGCTTAGGAAAAAAGCAAAAAATATTGCTTTCGTTAGCGGCGCGCTCATCCTTGCATAAGAGCGATCGGACTTATGCGCTCATCACAAAGCTCACAGTAAGAAAAAGTCGACACGTGAAAGCTAAGTGCGCTATACGGCGCCAGTTCTGCGTTTCAGGATCCGTACTATACGATGGCTAGAGCACTGGGTCACACATTACACTTAAGGCCAGGATATTGAACCATATACCACGCTTAACGCTAGAGCATTAAGCCGTGTACCACGCTTAGGGCTAGTACATTGTGACGCAGATCACTCTTTGACTCCAGGCATCGAAAAGGTCCACTGGAAGATACTCAGGCGTCCATGTCTTACAGGCAAAGTTGCCGCGGTTAGCCGGTTTCTCGAGCCATTTTCTGCTTTTCTTCTCATGGCCTAGATGTAAACTATGCCGTTCTCACTGACATTATTAAATTGTGCTTGATAACTTTCTTTTAGAACTACTGCCTGCGTTTTTAGGCAGCATGTTGGCTGTGCGCGCCGTCTCTTTGCCTTGCCAATACTTTCTGAGAAACACAAACAACTACAGAGAGTCCATTTCGCGTGGCGTGTCCACTCTCATACACCTGTAAAGTCTACTGTCACATCGTGCAACCTTTCTTTCACTTTCGACTCTCTTGCTCAACCGCAAGATACCACCGGAAGTTCCCAGAATTTCCTTACCGCATCTAGAAACAGTGCTGCCCTGAACAAGTTCATTCTCTGGCCGAGCACATTACTGTCGCTTCATCGCAATGCGCCCATCACGAGCACACAAACAGCCAAGCTGCGCGCCACACCAAAGTGATTTCACATTGTGGACTAGAGGCGCCTTATCTTATCAGCGACCGTCCCCGGCTCTGACTGCAGTCGAGAGAGCGCTGGTGTGGTCCGATATAGCACTCGTCGGATATGTCATGCATCACCGCGCGCCGCGCTAGGACATACAAGCGCCTTCGAAGCGGCAGTGCTGGACGTCTGCACGTTCGGCGCGTCCTCGAAGCCGGCCTTTACCTACCGCTGACGATAACCAACGCCGCGCCCGCTCCAAGTACGCGCGTGTACGGCGCCTTTCCCAAGATCTCGAGAAGCGGCGGCGCCAGGTCTCCGTTCTATTTCTCGCGAGCGACCCCCTCGCCACTCCAGCAGCCCCGTACGGCGCCGTGACGCAAACACCTGTGGAGCAGCTTCCGGCCTCCGCGCGAAAGCCACCGCTCCAAATTGGATTTCTAGTCCCACCGGGCAAAGGAAGATTGGAAATGGGTCGGCAAGGAAAAAGGAAGGGAAGGAAGCGGGCCTAGGCAGCCGAGGACCTCCGTGCGACGCGCGGTGCGCCGAATGTTCCCAGCTCGTGAGTGCGTCCGTTCATTCCGAAGTGCACGCCCACACCGCTGTAACACCTCGTCGCCTCGCAGCTATCGCCGCTGACAAAACGAACAAAGAGAAAGAAAAGAGGGCTGCTGTGAAAATCATCATCAGAACGAGCGCGAGACCGGTTTCTCGAGCGCGGTGTCTCGTTCGGCCAACAATTAATCTATACAAACACCTGGCCGTGGCCGTATTGGATTATGGCGGTGACGGCGGCGGTTCGGGACAGGCGCGCGCCAGCACGAACAGGCCGTTCGTACGTTCGTCGTGTTTTGTCGCGCGCAGTTTTGCGCGGCAAGTTGGCGCCGGTGCTAATAATTGCTTCCAGTGCGGAGAATGAACGTGTTTGCTCGCGAGCGTGGCTCGAGAGAGAGCGAGACAGCAGGCGAGGAGGAGAAAAAGCAGCCCACCTGCTTTCCACAGGGAAAGGAGGCCCGCTATGCGCGCGCACAGCACACGACATCCACACGCACGGCGAAATGAGTAGGGTTCGAAGGGGGTGTGCTACGCCGCGCCATGCAGCGCTGATTACCTTAGCCAGCGCGCGTGAAGGTGATCCCGCCAAGAAGCACCGCTGGGCGCGAACGTGTTGTTTCTTCCCGTTTACTGGGGAAAGAGGGCAGCTATAGGGAAGCCAGGACGCAGTGGTAGGTAGCGCTCTCGTTCACCAGAATAAACGGTTTCTGTTGCCAGACAATTATGCTTGTCGTAGGTGTCCTTGCAGTAACTTCGAAATGCCTCGGTGGTTAGAGATGAAGCAACCTACAGACTCAGTTAATAAACGCGAAGTAGCAAACGAGAACTAAGAAACGTCACACAGATGTAGCATTTCACGTTAAGTAGACAGGACTAAAGAAAGAGCACGAACAGCACTACACATTACACCGAATGGTGTCATTAAGTGCATTAAGGTATACGAATGGCACACGTCATATGGCGCACGTAGTTCATGACCAAAAGTTCACACATGCGTTGCGGCCTGGCAGCCCTGGAGAAAATTATTATGTATTTTATTTTTTATATTCTGAATTTGTCCCTATTAGTTTAGATGCCAACAAGTTAGTGAAATGGGAAAAAAAAAGCATGAAAGCATAGAGTTGTAATGTACATAAACGACACTAGTAAGTGCTGCGAAGACAACATATCATACTTATGTTGTTGATATTTCTCACTTATAAATTGGTTTAATCTGTTTCTTTCCTTGCTTTCTCTGTCTCGTCCGCGTCTGCACACTCTAAAGGCAACTTTAAATGCATACTTTGAAAGTGTAAGGTTCGCTTATCCTTGTCTAAGGAAAAGGCCAAGAGCCACATTTGTCCATCTTGTTCCTCGTTTCAGGTCATCGCTATCTACTGGCGACTGACCCATATGGCCTACGAGCGTATGGTTACAAAGCCTATACAGCTTCGGATTCCCTCTTGTCGTCCAGAAACATGCCACAAAACGGTGTGTTTCATCCTTCTTTTTTTTTTCTCTCTCCGTCGCTCGGGCAGCTTGGAAATAGTAGTAGAAAAGCAACGCAGGTCTTGCTAAAGCAATCGAGCGGCCGCTTACCAGAGACAGAAAATGCAACACTAGCGTAGCTAAAGAAAGCGCCCATGAAGTCAAAGCAACCAAGCAAATGTTGTTAGCGTTTCTTTAACAATTCCTTGCCGATTCAAATCCTGACGCTGCCGAGTAGAAGCTTCTCTCAACGATAAATGCTGTTCTTCTGCAGCTTCTTTGTAGTGCATACCACTTATCTCTACCGACACCGCCAACACCTGCGTTTAACCGTGAGCACTGCACAGGACCACGCCCATCCAGGAATAACGTTTGCCAACCCACATTCTTAGTACCCGGCTCTAGACTCTTCACTTCGTGTCCTTGAGTTGCACGCACTCATTACTGTTCCAAGACAATCAGATGATCATCCAAGTAATACACTTTCCTCTGTAGAAAAAAAAAATCACTGCTGCCTTCACTTCACTCAATACAGCTTCCAATACAGCTTCACTCAATACAGCTCCCAACAACGTCAAAAACAACTCCTGATTTATTACTAATCAACCTTTAGTCCCCGAGCAACAGTTAAAGGATATGTTTTTGTTTTTTGTTAAGTGGTTTTTTATATTTATAAAGTTCCCCGTAAAGTTGTTTTTTTAATAGGCTTCATGGAGGAGTAAAAATAAACCTTGCATAATAGGGCTTTTTGTTGGTAGCCCGCTGCTCGATCGCTTCGCTACGCAAAAAAACGCAAACACAAAAATTATCCTTCAAAACTCACGACAGAAAAGAAGCTAGCTGAACTGGATTCATTTATACGCTCAACACATCTCTATCGTTAAGGCTCTTCAACTTGGTTTGCGCTGTATATCGCTTTTATAGCTTCTTTTTTTTTCACCTTTTGTTTTTCTTCAAATCCAAATGCAGAACTCCGCCCCCGGCGCCACTTGGCCGACCGGAGCACCATCGGCGTGCTCTGCGCCGTGTCCAGCGATCACGTCGCGTCCGACGACAAGGCACGGCCGTGCTCGAGCATCGCAACGCCCACCGGCTCGTTAGTGCGGCCAGCTGTATAAAGCACTCTCGATGGGGACACAAGAGGGCGGATTGCCTCCTTGAGGTACGCATGCCGCTCGCAGCCAGCGCAGAACTACAAGGAACATTCAGACTTTTCAACAGTGATCTGGGCTGCGCCCTCGCATTGACAAAAAAGAAGAGAAAGAAAGGTTAACAAGGACGAGCGCGAATCATGACGCTCCCTTGCTTTTGGTTCGCCCTGAAGCGAGTCACTGACTGGTTAAAGAAAAACAGAAAGTTTAACTCGCCTCGAAACGAAACAAGAAGAAAATTTGCCTCGCAAGAACAAACAGCAAAGGCAATCTCAGTCGGAATGGGAGTTTTGTGTCGTCGTCTGATCTGCAAATTACCGCTTTTGTTATTTTTGTGTTCACTGAACACAAATCTGGGTCAGATAAAGTATATCTGCCTTTTCTCTATTGAGTCTAACGGGTAAAGAAGCCCTCACCAAGTAGGAGTACTATATTTTGCTTCAGTTTACTTCCTTTTATACCTCAAGAAAAATTAAAAAATAAAGGTTAATTCAATAACACAAAGTCGGAGGCACAGAGTAGGGTATCACACTATAGGCTAACTGGCTTATCGGGGTTTAACGTACCAAAGCGACCCGGGCTATGAGGGACGCCGTAGTGAAGGGCTCCGGAAATTTAAACCACCTGGGGTTCTTTAAGTACACAGACATCGCACAGTACACGGGCCTCTAGAATTTCGCCTCGATCGAAATTCGACCGCCGCGGCCGGGATCGAAACCGCGTATTTCGGGTTAGCAGCCGACCGCCATAACCACTCAGTCACCGTGGTGGCCTGATATAAAACAATAGTACAGAAAACAAAAGACATGCAGAAGTTAATGGTAGAGAGAGGGTGTGGTAGATGGTCCTTGGCGATCACAAAATGAACAAGGGAGGGGAAAACCTCAGGTTGCTTGAGCCAACGTTTCGACAAGGGGACTTGTCTTCGTCTGGACAAGTCCCCTTGTCGAAACGTTGGCTCAAGCAACCTGAGGTTTCCCCTCCCTTGTTCATTTTGTGATGCAGAAGTTAAGCCCGATAAGTATATTAACTATGCACAGTTGCAAAGAGTAAAATATCGAACATTATTAGACAAAACAATACAAAACTTGCAAAAAATGTGCCCCAACAACTACCCTAACTATGCCTCCTTCAAAGAAGAGCACACCTGCGTACCGGTGCCCGTGTGCACCGGTACGCAGAAGGTATCACATGCGGTTTCCTCTCTCGGAACCTCCTCATTGATACAATCTGCATAGCTAAAGCTAGAGTTTTTTTGTTTTTGTTTTTTTCGCAGATGCTTAGAATTCAACTCAAAGCAAGGCGATATCATGACAACACAATTAACGCCGCTCGTGTGGATGGAAGCGCCTGTTTCAGGATTGGGCAGGCAAGATAGCAGGACGTATGGAGGTACCGCTGCAACAAAGTGCAAAGGCGCACAACGTAGGAATAACGCGACAGGATGCCACACCTGTGCAGCAACCGGTCGTGCTAGACTTTCGTTGCTAAGCGCCTGTGCTTGCATCACTAAATGCCACTAGTGCCGTCCAGTCAAAAGCGGTTTCGACATACGAGCTGCTAGCCCGGAAACACAGTTCGGCCTCCATTTTCTGACACTCTGAGTTGGTATCCACTGTGCGGTTTATAGATAACGTCGTGTAGAGTAGACGTTTAGAGAAACTGCACTAGCGCGTCAACCGTGACGCAACAAAGCATAGTTCTCTTATCGAAGGCCGCGAATTCACCGCGGGAATGCGAGAACAAAGGGAGCGGAATGTGGGAGCAAGAGAAGGAAGTCAGGTAGGGAGATAGGCGTGCAAATGTTAGCGTGGAGAGACGCCGTCTGGAGACAGAACAGCAGCGGAGCAAAAACGAGCCGCTCGGCGGCCGTTGCCAACAAAGGGAGGACCAGAAGGAAGGTGGGGGAAATGAAGATAGAGAGAGAGAGCGAGAGAGAGAAACGCGAAGCAACCGAAGCTGATGGCCACGTTCCAAATAAGAAAATGACTCGCGCTCCAGAAATCCCCCGCCTCCCTTTGTGCCCGGGCGCCGAGAAGCATCTCGGCAGCATTTCTGCCTTTTTCCCTCTTTCCCCTTTACTCCTTTTCCCCTTCCCTTTGCTTTGAAGAGCTCCTCCTTGCAGCGTGCCACGCGCGCTCCAAATTGGGTTCTTTTTCCCGCAATTTTCGTGCCCCGGGCTAATCCCCGTCAACCAGCTATGAGCTCAGGAGCACGGCAGCGCGCGCGAGGAAAAGAAAGAAGATGGCTCGAGAAGAGCGGCTGGCCACACCTTCAGTTGCAACACCTCGGCGCGAAGCCTTCGTGCCTCTCCGTCGCTGCTACAGCGCCGCTCAGCCTCGCTGTTCCCGCAACTGGCGCACAGTTACGTGCATCGCGTGCCCGAGCTTTATGCCTCCTTCCACCTCCTGCCATCCGCGCTGTGTCTCCACGCCTCCGATGCGTTGGCTAAGCTTCTCCACACGCCTCTCACTCTCTCCTCCGCTATCCAAGAAGAGCGCGGGAGCAGGAGAAGGCGGATAGGCAGGAAAGAAACTCTCCTCCCGGCTGGCAACCAAACCTGGTCACATGTCCCTCTCGTTCTCATCGAGGACGGCGCGTGTCGTGCGACGACGGCGCCAATATCGTTTCGTCGCTTATGCAAAGCGGCAGGCCGACTCCTACAGCCTTCGTCGAGGAAGCCAAGCGATGATAAGAGACACACACTCGGCATGTGCGCGTGTGTTTATGCGTTTATATATGCGACCGAAGAGCCAGAGACGTCATCTCCTTACTTTTCTGCAGATAGCCTCGCAGGACGCGCCGTCCACCTGTAAGGTATATTAACTTACAAGTATGCCAGGAATGAACCCAATGCTTGCCGTCGTGTTTGCATTGCAGTACTATCTTTCCTGTTTTGTTTTTTGAGCTTAACTTTATATCCTTACGCGCACCGTCATCTCACACCGATCGGTTCAATTTTTCTTCCTTTTTCTTTATTTCTCACTTTCCTCCCTCCCCTTACCTCCTTCTCTTGCTCAACCCCGTCGACGCCGCTCTACGCTCGCGACTTATCGTCGTTTGGTTCTCTTCCGATCATCCGATGAAGCGATGGCACAGCCTTTCTGTACTCTCACTGCTGATGCAGCCCCAGACAGGCGATGGCATTCGCGCCGCGAAAAGATGCTCCTGATAAACCCTAGCTCCCCCCCCCCCCCCCTCAACCTCTCTCTTCTCTTTCCGTTCTCCTGAGGGGCACAAACGTCGGTGAGCACGCCCGCAGGTTTCTCGCGCTGAAAGCCAATTATTTTACTCCGCCGAGAGAGGGAACTGCTAAAGATGCCGCCGTTACTAGCGCTGCGAGCTATACGGATGCTGCGCTGCGGAGAAATTTCGTTGTTCCGGCGCAAAGACTCGTCCCGATTCGCAACGCTTCTTTCTACACACGTGTCTGGCTGGGCGCTGTTCCGTTCTTTCCTTCCTCCTCCTCCTCCTTTGACTGTGTTTGCTTTTTGGTTTCATTTTTTCTGCTGGTGTGTTTCAGATGCACGCCGCAACCCCTCTCACTGCGAGTGCATTCCGTCTTCACGTCGGTTCGCTCTATTTCTTTTCTCTACAGTATCCTATTCCCTTTACCCCCTTCGCAGTCTCTTAATCGCGCTCGATTTCCTGAACGTTAAATCTCAATCGTTCCTCTTCCTCCGAGGAAACTTCCGACCGCGTCTGTATTTTTCTTGAACTCCGAGTAAAATCGCGTTAACGGAAACGCTTAAGTGCAGGTCTTTGCAGATGCAGTTGCCTTAGGCGCCGTTGCGACAGTGAACGTTAGACAGAAAATAGTAGCCGTTGCACGCGCCTGCGTTCCCGTCTTTGCTTCGCCTCCTTGTTTTTGAAGGTCTCTTTTTTTTCTTTTCGTTTTGCCAATTGGGCGGCTTGCTGTCTGCTCGCTTTGTTCGAACCAGAGCTAAGTTCCCATTAGAGTAAAAAAAAATAAAAATGCAACCATAGCCGGAGAGCGGGTGGGCATTATTAGTGCTGGAAATGACCCTTTAAAAAACCGTTTCAGCTCCCGCCGGGAGCCATTGCGCTAAAGTGCGATTTTTAAGTCGCACACGTCAAAAGCACGAGGAGCGCGGCGCGCAAACGCCGTCCAGCGTAAAATAAACCGCGAAACGAGACTGAACCCCGAGCAGCGCTATACTGAGAACAGACTGAAATAGAAAATAAAATGTGCTTGTAGACAAACTACAAGCGCTCTAAATATATGCTTCTCCTTTTTTTTCTTCGTTCTTTCTATACTTATTTTTAACGTCACACATTCTCCTTTCGCAGCCACCATAAAGCAAATCCCTATTGCGCGTTGAAGCGTTGGCAAGGAAAAGAAATGGAGATAGCGCAACGGCGTGAAAGTGTGCGCAAATGGGCGTGAATTACGTGCAAATGGCGCATTGCGTGATAGAGGTGAAAGAAGGGGGGGGGGGGGGGGGACGAACGAAAGAAGAGAAGTGAGTGGCAGTAACTGCGTGAGCCGCGCTTGCATGTCCCCAGAGCTCGCTTCAAACGACCGATCTGGGGACAATGAGCCCAGGGTCGATTGGTGCCCGCACATGTCGTGTTACACGCGGATGGGCCAGCGAGAAGGGAAGGGAGGAAGGAGCTATCGGGCCCGATCGTGACGCGGGGCTATCGGCGGCACAACGGACTGCCCACAGCGCGGTGCGGCGCCGCCGGACGCTATCATCGTGGCCGTCGCGCCGTTTGTCGGGGGCTATAGCGGCAGCCACTTAGTCGCCCATAGCCGCAGCGTGCCCTCTTAGGCCCCTCTACCGTTTGCCAGCGAGCAAGGCTGTCGCTTCCCGTTTGTTTACGAGCTGAGCAGGAATGAAATAAACAAATAAATAAATCTAGCTGACGAGAGGTCTTTACTCGAGTGTGGCCAGTTAATACATCGTGAAAGACTGTAAGGCTTGCGTTTGTTTTTTTATGTGTGCCAAAAAACTTAACGCGTAAGAGGTATAATGTGTTAATAAACTATCAGTTGTTACATGTGGTAACTACGGTTTAATGCCAAGAAGATAAACGGGCTAGGAGGCACGGGAGATTCCGGATTATTTTAGACCACGTTGGGTTATTTAACGCACGCTGACATCGCACAGAGCAAAGATGTTTTTTGAATTTTGCTTCCATCGAAATTCGGCCGCCGCCACAAGGATTCCATCTCACGACCTCTGGAACAGCAGCCGAACGCGCAAGCCACTGAGCCACCGCGGCGGGCATGAATGGTTGTGCTTCGTTTTCATTATTCGCAGAGAACACAACCCAAATATGTGAGCCGCTAGGTCCCTCGACGGCTTTTCGCACTCTGCTACTATGTTTAAGGTCGCGGATGCGAGTCTTGGCTGCCGTGATTCAGTCCGATAAAAATGGAATACAGCCTGAGTACTGCGATTACTGAACACGCTGAAAAACACCAAGAAAACCCCAAGTAATCAAAATTAAATAGTCGCCACTCAATGTAATTTACTTTAATTGATGTACTGTAGGTTGAAAGCCGGCGTTGCTACCCGAATTGTGTTTGCTAGCACTTGTTGATAATATTCTAGCATTCCCTGTGGCACCACATATCACATTTCTTTTACAAATGTACACAAAGCGAACGCAGTATAATAAAAACAAAAAGTCAGCTTGAGGGGGAAAAGATAAAAGGTGAAGGAACAATACTGCATGTGCACCGACTTCTCGACAAATTTTCTTACCTTTTGCTACTCCAAAAGCTAAGGAAAGAGAAAGAAGAGCACATGTAATAGAGACACAGAGCAATCATAATGTGCAAGGAAAATCCAGAACAACTTACAGAAAATTAATTGCGGCGCCCGTTCCAAATTCCAGTAATTCTTTCATGTTCACAGACAGGCAAACATCATTGCTGGCGTCTTTGTCCATAAACACCTATCCAGACCTACGAGGCGCTAGAGTGTATATTTAAATGTTTATAACAATTTTATCACAATAAAAAGAAGGCATGAAAAATGGTGTCAGAAGCTCGAATAACTAGGTGGCATGTGTCCTAGAATCCTCGCACGCCACATCTCTCCTGCAAGTGAAGAGGAGGTGGGGAGGGGGACGGTTCAATTCAATTCAATTCAATTTGCCACAATGGTACAAATGATGGCGGGGCCTGGAGTAAAAGCTGTCTTTTGCCACGGGCCCCCACGGGCCCCCACTCTGGCAGCAATGCAGCAGTCTGGCATGTGGGCATAAATCCAAAGTACATCACGTGTACATCTCAACACAAGCAAAGGCAACAGAGAGAATAAAGCTCATTTCAGGCGGCAGGCGGAGAAAGAAAAATCCCTCCAAACACCACCTGCCATGGTTGGCAGGTTTCACACAGTTGCCAACGCCGGACATTCTTCTCCTTCATGGTCCCCCTAATGCCATCCCATTAGAAGGAAAGGTCCCACTGGCGCCAGCACTGCGCACCACCTAAGGTGTTGCTGAATATGGCATTGTCATAACGATAAACATTAGGTATTTTAAAGCGACAGCTGATAAATGCCCTTTCCCTGGGTTTAGCGTGAAGTAGAGGGTGGTAAGGTAACCATGCGGTTACCGTGAAAGGAGGGGGGTAACTGATAGGTGGTTGCCACGACAAATACCTGGAGATGGTTACCATGGAGGTAGAGGAGAACGGTTACCATGTAAGGAGAGCATTGCGAGAGCGAAGGAGTGCGCAACCGACAGGTGGTTACCACAGAAACTATCCGCAAGGTGGTTACCACGGAAGGAGGATGGTATGGCGAGACTGGAGGAATGAGCACCCGGCGAGTGATTGCCACTGGAAAAATTCGGACGCTGGGTACCGTGGAAGGATAAGGAAGAGTACGGCGAGAGCGGAAGAATGTGGCACGCTCCGTCTGGGGCGGCCATTGCGAATGGCGACGGCAGACGGGAAGCTCAGCGACGGTGGCGCCGCGCGCCTACAGGCAGCGGACTGGAGAGAACTGCTAAGTCGAAGAACGAGTATGTGTGGAAAACTAAAAATTGTGCTTGAATAGGGTTTATATGTATACGTCGCTCTCAAATTCTTCCCCTCTGTACATCGCGAAATGAAAATATCTCTACAGCTGTCGCTGAACCTCACGTTGCGAAGTGGTAAATATCCTGCAGGCTTTTTTTATTATTGTGTTTTAGATAAGGCGAGCTAATTGTTGAAAGAGCGTGGGACAGCGAGCCAAAGAGGCGGAGAAGGTTGTAAGCTGGAGCAAGTCGCGGGAACTGTCTCACTCTTGGTGGACACCCACACCATGCCGTAAAGGAACGGATGGAGAGAGCGAAAAGAAACTTTCAGCAAGTCAGACTGTATACCGGGACGGAGAAACACCACCGGTAGCTGTATCAACAGTCTATTTTTTTATGACCACCAGTTCACAACCATATTCAGTGTGTGCGAGGCGTACAAGCACTAGTGACGCAGGCGCAATAAATGCCGGGTCTTCATCCGATAATAACCTGTAACCTTCGTACAAGCTTGCTTGTCAAGCACTAGCTCGTGTCCGTCTATGTCACACGCGTCTTTTTGTTTTCGCGTTGCGTTCATCAACCAAAAGACATTCGTTGAAGTGACTTGAGGGACACCGCCGATCATTAGGCATCTAACATGGAAATAACCTCAACTACCAGCTAAGCCCCATACGAACGCACAGGATCGCCCCGCAGCTGCGGATCAGTCGGGAGGTTCGCAGCTTCACAGCTGCTTTCGTTGGCGCACGTGTCGCTGGGCTCGCCCTGTTGCGCGCTCTTGCCCTGAGCTCGAGTCGTTCTCAGCAGACGCGACGCTTTCTTTCTTGCCGCGGAAAGCAATTAAGGAAACCTAAAACGAGAGAGCCGGCTTTAAAGGCTTACGACCGAGGACCGGACAGAGTTGAACAAAGTTGAAGAACAAATAGGAAGGGAAAGCAAGTAGGGGAGGCTAGTACTTGCGCCAAAACACGAGACGAAGATTGAACGGCGACGCAAAATGAGTTTAGGAAACTGCGCGGTTTCCGTTTTCACCGCTTCGGACAGAGGAGAGCGGCTGGCCGCTTTGCTCCTCGCGGGCCAATCAAAAGCGGAGCCATCGTTACCCAGCGCTTCGCGGAATTCGCTTATTTCTGTTTTCTTTCTTTTTCTCTGTTTATTGTCTTTGTTTTACTTAAAAACTTTTAAACGCTTCACCTGCGTGCTTAATCTCGCTTTTCTCCCCAGTGCTGATCCAGCATTTCCAAGCAGGCAGAAAAATAAAATTATGTTGATTACTCTTTTATTTTCTTGTGGCCGGTGCTGCAGGTGGGGGGGCTGAGAGGTTTAAAGCGAGCGAGTTCTTATTGGTCCAGCCCTCGTTTCGGTCAACCTGCCACGTTGATTCACCTGGATGGATTCAACTCTCCCGAGGGGGTAATCGGTCTTCTTTCATGTTCCCTTTCTTGAGCGGTTGTCGAGCTATGCGTGTGTATTGCACGAGCCAGCAAATTTCTGGAAGTGCTTGTGTGTACCCACGGGCGAACCGTAACAGCCCCTTAAGCTTCTAATCTCTTTTTTATTTAAGCATTAATGTTGCGACTTTGGCCAGCACTAGTTCTAGGCGGCGCTAAATTTAAGCGACACATTTTCTTGTTTTGTTTTGTGTTGTTCTTTTCTCTATTGCTTACTTCCATCCGGTAGTGTCCACATATTAAGGTTTGTGGAAGGACTGTATTCTGTCGAAATAATAGTAAATGTCATTACGTGCACGAAACAAGGCATAAAATAAAAAGTGAGACAGTTATCCAACGGCCTCAAACGCTCTGCTTGAAAACACTCGCTTCGCGACTGCGAAATTTAGGACACAAACGATGGAGCAGATTACATGGTTCTCTGCATTAACTGCGGTCATTAAACTTCGTTCAAACCATTCGTGTTGATCCCGTTTAGAGTTTGGGAGCCACATTTTATAAGAGAGTAACTCGTCGCTCCCTTGCTGGTGCTATAATGTGCACAGCTACGCGAAGCGTCATGCTTATTTAACTTAAAACTACCCCATGGCAGCACGCAAGCGCAGTCCGCGACGCTCAACTGTCGCAACAGATGACACCAAAAACCGTAGGCCACATTGCCACAGACAACTGTAACGGTGCCCTCCATCGCTTCCAGACGCCTGCCAAGACCGAGTTCTCTGCACTCGCAGCTTCAGTCAGCGCAGCCCGAACGAGCCGATTAGTTTTAATGGCTGCAGAGCGTGCAGCCAGTGCAGCAGGACTGTTTCTGGAAACGCCATGATGCGCACCGACTTTATACGATTCTTCGCCTGGCCTGGTCATTTTTTCTACTTCTCGGAAACGCATGTTAGCTGAGCAATTTATACTTTGTTCTAGCTTCTTCTAATGGCCTATTCCCTTCGTTATTGTGCCCTTTATTCAAAAGTTTGGCTTGAAGTTATCAGCCTTACCTTCCCGTCTTTTCGCTTACGGAGGGATGATTTTTTTCATGTTCCAGCGCGAACAGAGAAATAAGCGCGTACTTCACATATACCTGCCGATGACAGTCATGAAAATGTATTGACGTAGGTCAAATTATTCAAGCCTTAGTGAGCATTAAAAAAAATGCTTGCTTGAACCACTGGTCAACATTAAATACCCCGCTTGCCCAACTTCGTGACACCCGATAATTAATTAAAACACAGCAGAGGTTCAGGGCCCTTGCTATATGCCAAGTCCTCGAACAACGAATGTGTATAAAAAAGAAGTCCGCAGCAATCTTCGTCTGGAGGGTCACTAACTTAACATTTTACAAAAGAACTGTAAAATATCCCAGCTTCGGGTATATAGCGATTCCCTTCGATACGTTTGAATTCTTGTACTGTGGGAGCACAGATTTATGTTTTTTTATAGACTTCCTGCTGAGCACTCTCATATTTCGACATTAATCCCATCACTGTCTATTTTCCCAAAGTAATCGCTGATAAAACAGCTCCTTACGACCTTGTCTTTCTGGTAGCTACGCTCGGCCCCCGCAAGGCCAGAATGATTGATCGGCGCGCTGAGCCGGCGCGCTCATCTGAAAGACCCGTTCAAGAGTGAATTACCCAACTGCTCGGAATGTATGGACCTCCTAGCGACACTCTTGAATGGAGCTCTCGCTTTTGCTTGTGCTTGCCGAAGCCTTTTCTCTGAGGGCGCTGATGGCGCCAATATGGTAATGTTCAAGGGCAAGAGCCAGTGTCAGCCTCTTGTGAGCGCAATAATACAATAATTTAAAACAGAGGACAGAAAGAAAGAAACTACTGTTTTTTAGCGAAGTACATTCAAGCTGACGAGATAGGCTTTAACGTTGACAGCAGCCGTTAAAGTCAGTGTTTGTATTTGGGGTATGCACAGAAAAGGCAAAACGCGTTTTTCTTCGAAACCTAGCTTTAGCGTCACGTCTTAAAATGAACAGACAATGAGCTTGAAAAGATCTTAGTGATGCTTCCATTAAGGAATGAACTTGTGCGCTAGTATTAATAAAAAGCACTTCGACAGAAGGGCAAACTTTCCAAGCAGTTTACGAATTGAATTCGGCCTTCCGAGAAATTGCCAGACTTAACGCTGTGGGGATGGAGCAGCACGAAACTAGACGAACGACAAAGAAGAAGGCACACACAGACAATCGCTCATCTGTGTAATCATCATCATCGTCACCATCGTTGTCAGTGCTCGTCTGTGTGTACCTTTTTCCTTTGTCGTTCGTTTCGTTTCGCTCTGTTCCATCCACACTAAACTATTACCAACTTACCCAGTTTTCCATCCCTCGGCACTTATCTCTTTCTTGAACGGCAGTCCGAAAGAGGAACAAGCAACTGGAATGCCATATATGTTTGGTGCCTATGCAGGCTTTTTGTTTTGTTTTGTTTTTGTTGCTGTTTTTCGCCCTGCCTACGGCGCCGAAAGACAGTCTCTCAGCTGTGCGTTGGTGCGTCTATATCCACGCCCACTGGCAGAAATGAAGATTCTTGGCCACTGGCCGCGGCGATCGTCGGAGGTGAAGGCCTCCAAGGCACTGCTCCACTTCTTGCGACCTTCTGGCCTGCATGATAGGTTGTGACTTTAACGAACGCTGACTTTTCATAGTGACTTCAATTTTCTGCTACTCTATTATCTCTTTCATTTTTTTGTCCCTTCACTCCTTTCCCCCCGTGTAGGGCAGGAAACCGATTATTCTTCCGGTGAACCTCCCTGCCTTTCCTCTTCTACTTCCTCCTCCTGCGGATCCTCTTCGGGAACTAAACGCTCAGAGTGCGCCGGAAATCCCGCCCAGCCCACGATAGTACGTAAGAGATTGGCGAATGGATGACGACAACCGACGGCACCAAGGCCATCGCTGCGATTGCGGCAGGCAGGCGATCGAGAAGAGTGCTATCACTGCTTCTGTGAGCAGCACGCTCACTTTTTTCGTCATTGGCATTGAACTTGGAGGCACGTTTCGTGCCACCAGCGGCTTCGAAAAAGCAGCTCAGTGGTAACGCGCGAAATTTCCTTTTCCGCTCTGGCTCGGCTAAGAAAGCGAGGGTGTGCAAGTTGTTTGCTTGTGCTTTATTTTTCATCCAAAGTAATTTCAAAAGACGTGAACTGATGACTGCTGCCCTGTCGTATCTCGGTGGCTAGGTTTTATGCATCAGTAATGCTCAAAGTGCTTGCCTTCAAGTAATTTCAAAAGACGTGAACTGATGACTGTTGCCCCGTCGTATCTCGGTGGCTAGGTTTTATGTATCAGTAATGCTCAAAGTGCTTGCCTTCAACCGTCCCGCATGCCTTGAATCTCTCTTTCATGGACTCCAGCACTCGCTTCACAACCTGCGGGGGTATATTCGCACAAGCCTTCATGATTCTTTGTTTGAGGTCTGCCACGTCTTCGGGTTCAGTTGCCTAGACTTCGTTCTTGACGTAACCCCAAAGAAAGAAGTCTAATGGAGTTAGGCCGGGTGGCATAGGTGGCCAGAACATGATTCCACCGCGCCCTATCCACTGACCGGGGAAGTTGCTGTCGAGCCAATCCCTGGGAGTGCGCAGGCGCCCGTCGTGCTGAAACCACGAGCCGTTGACTTGACTTAACAGGATCTCGGACATGAAATCGCTGACACTTAGAATGCTCGCTGTGTATGAATTTGCTGTTGGATTTTCTTCCAGAGAGTACGGCCCCACTACTCGATTTGCGTAAATGCCCCACCAGACATTCACTGACCACCGGACTTGGGAATGGTGTTCCCGGAGCCAGTGCGGGTTCTGATCAGACCCGTAGTGGGCGTTGTGTACATTGACTTCCCCATTACGGCAAAAGTGGGCCTCGTCCGTCCACAGAACTTTCCTAAAAAAGTCTTAGACTTCAGACATGGCAGTTGCGCGAAACACACACACACAAGACAGGTTACAGGACGAGCGCGCGCGCGTGTGCGTGTGCGTGTGTGCGTGCGTGTGTGTGTGTGTGCGTGTGTGTGTGTGTGTGTGTGTGTGTGTGTGTGTGTGTGTGTGTGTGCGTGTGCGTGTGCGTGTGTGTGTGTGTGTGTGTGTGTGTGTGTGTGTGTGTGTGTGTGTGCGTGTGTGTGTGTGTGTGTGTGTGTGTGTGTGTGTGTGTGTGTGTGTGTGTGTGTGTGTGTGTGTGTGTGTGTGTGTGTGTGTGTGTGTGTGTGTGTGTGTGTGTGTGTTTCGCGCAACTGCCATGTCTGAAGTATTGAACCAAATAGCCCGACAACACGTTCTACTTAGTCTTAGACTTCGTCAACATTTGATCAACGCCCAGTTGCTGAATTCATACCGCTTTTTATAATCGTTTTCTCTGAGATCCTAATAATGCAGCGATATTGTGTAAGGATGAAAACTATGCTTCTTGAGCACCCTCCAGACTGAATAGCGGGAGGATCCAACGGCCTCGACGATTTGACGAATGCTGGCTTCGGGGTATGCACGAACGCAGGCGAGAACATTTATATCGAATTCTTCATTCAGGATAACTCCATTTGCCTTCCTTGAATGAAGCACAGATTCTGTGGTCCGGAACAGTTTGTGCATCTTAGCGAACGTCGTATGTGACGCAACCGGGCGGCCAGGATTCTCAGAGACGTAGAGGCTTGAGGCAAGGCGAGCGTTGCCATTCGTTTTTCACAGGCGACAACCATCTGCACCTTCTCGGTCTACGAGTATCGTGGTTGCAGCTGCCCTGCCATTCCAACGCGCACTCAGAGTTCATATGTATAGTATTGCAGCAGCCTTGCTCGTTGTATTAACAGAATCGACAGCTGGCAGCGGACTAGTGGAGATTCCGGTGAAAGATAATGAATCGCATGCCGATAAGCCACCGGTCCTTTCTTGTCCGAGCCAGAGCGGAAAGGAAAATCTTGCGCGTTATCACCGCGCTGCTTTTTCGAAGCCACTGACAGCAAGAAACGTGCCTCTAGATTCGATGCCAATGACGAAAAAAGAGCGCGTGCTGCTCACGGAGGCAGTGACTATGCGCTCTTCTCGAGCGCCTGCCTGCCGCAGTCGGAGCTAGCCTTGGTGCCGTCGGTTGTCCTGCATCATTTCGTCAATCTCTTACTTAGTATCATGGGCGGGATTTCCGGCGCACTCTGAGAGTTCAGTTCCCGAATCTGATCCGAAAAGGCTGAAAATTCAGTCGCGAATATATTAATATCTTTTGCACTCAGGCTCATACTGCAAATTGTATTCTTTGAATCTTTAGTCTTCAATATTGCGATTGCAATATACAGCGTAAAGTGAACAGTTAGAGAGATAATTAACGAAGTTTGGCTAATCAATTAAATA
Organism: Amblyomma mixtum; assembly: GCF_055824585.1. Classification (NCBI taxonomy): domain Eukaryota; kingdom Metazoa; phylum Arthropoda; class Arachnida; order Ixodida; family Ixodidae; genus Amblyomma; species Amblyomma mixtum. Next base: position 30,312,599 of record NC_143016.1, read on the forward strand.
AATTTGGCCGCTATGTCCTTATCTTGTGTCAGCCAAGCCGAATATACATTCTGTGAAGGCGGCATTCACGATCTACCAGCGCCTTTTCTTTTAAAATCTGATAACCGTTAGCCCTGAGATAATATATAGCTCGAAACACTGCGCGCATTAAAAACAGAAGCAGCTCACTTTCCATTGAACTTTTGCTGTAACAAGATAGTTCAATGCTCACATACGCGGTACTGAACTTAACTCAGCAGCATTCAGGGCTCCGCTCAAGCTGCGCTGTTTTAAAAATAAAAAGTCCTACAAGAGGATTGTTAAAGCGAGAGTTCGTCAAGCCACGCTTTTCATAAAGTTAGCTCATGGGCGACAGCGACAGGTTGTAAGTGAAACTCGAATATTTTATTTCAAAACACGCTCGACTGAAAAAGTAACAGAAATTGGGGTTAGGCCATGTCTCCGGCTTCGAAATCCGAGCTTTTCAAAAGGAGGCTGTTCGGTCGGAATTGTTCTGCGAGTGCATGAGTATTAAGGGTTTTTTTTGTTTGTTTTTTTCGGCTAACGTCGCATAAAATGCCGGTCATAATTTGTTCTGGGAACCAAAGATCTTGCTTGGTAGTTACAGAGTCAGCACAAAGAGGCTTATTATGTTGTAGCAGATAATGAGATGAGTGCAGCCATCTATCGAAACATAAAAACTCGTCTTTTAGGCTGCTCCAAACGTACATGGCAGGGCAACGAGATAACTCAGCCTCGTTCCGAATAGCGTAGAAGCTGATAGTTAGGTTAGAGCAACGTAGGTGTCGTTTAACTCGAACCCAAAAAATGTAATGTTAAAGTTATTCCGATCAAATAGGCATTAAAACAGACTACATGCGCACAGAAGGTTTCCAGGACGAGGTATTAATAAGCGTATCGTGCATGAATATTCCCATTATATCCTGAAACATCTATGCAAATAGGGAATGCCTGGGCACGTAAAAGCCGAAACTTGTTCAGACATCGTTTCTTTCTCTCTCTTGTTCCCCCTCTCTCGTGAAAACTGGATGGAGCGCTCGACAGCGCATCGCTTCGTTTCTCTTACTCCTTCTTCCGTCTATGTCGGGCCACCCTTCATTTAAAGTTAAGGGAAGATTAAGTTAGATTTAATGACCTTTCGCTGTATACCGTTCATGGTGTTGTTACAGCTGCACAGCCATACAAATGGGCCAAGGCATTCACTGAGTCTTTTAAATCAGACATATAATACTGATGTTAAACAGCCTAACACAAGGCCCCGCTGGTGCGTTTTGACGTGTTCCTATTAAAGCAGCAACGAATTTGGAGACTCGGATTAAAGGTGCTGTTGTCACTGTCTTTTGTTATTACCAAAAACTCCAGCGTTGACATGCTGGCCAAATAGAATGAAATACAAGTGAGCCAGAAGCGAGGTGGTAGGGGGGGGGGGGGGGGGGGGGGTGTTGCTAGCGAGTTCTGCTCTACGTGGCTGTGGTATTCATGTGGGCCTGGAAGTTTTGGGCCTCGGAGTGAGCTGGATAGTGGAGTTTAGTGGAGAGTGTGTTTAGCGTAGAGCTGTAGAGGGTGTGACATGTGTGCCCATGTGATGCGTGTTCGTTTGGCTCATATGTGCCTCATATTGGGCCGAATAGGGCTACTATCCACACCCATTATCCGGACTCGGTGCAGTGGGTCGGATGCTAGGTCGACAGACAAAATGCTTGCTTTTGTCTTCAAAGGGTATTGGTTTGCCAAATGCTAAGTGATACTCAAAAATACACCACTGTCCGCATCTATACAATGAAGCTCCCTCTACCCGAACCTCTTAGCTTAAGCTACCTTTGGTTACACGCATAAAAGCGAATACTAGACCGCCCGTGCTGCGTACATCGTATAGCCGTGCTGCGTACATCGTATAGTATCAGTTTAAAACTTATTCTTGTTAGTAAGTTCGCAGTAAATGGGATAAATAAACGCTCGTTCTGAACGCGAAAAGTTGAACATAGATTTGTCGATTACTGCACACAGTCAGCCTAAAGCTCTACACGTGGCCTAAACAAAGGAATCATGGGTGTGGGCTGTTTCACGTATATTGTACGGTGCCGACTGAAAACACGTCTGCGTTGCAATGGTTAGTCGTCGCATCTGCTCGTCCCCAATATTCCACCCTACCCCGAAGAGCGCTCCGAAACTCTGACCACGTGTGGCTGTACAACGAATTGCAAGGAACGCCAAAATAAAACAAGCGCAGATATTCTTTAATAGCATCAGTGGCTGCCTTAAATAACACTCCGCGCTGCTCCATCATTGGGACGCCCGCTTTGTCACCATGCGTTGGACGTCACCGACAACGTTTCCAAACTTCCCGAGGGACACAAAGACGGGGGCACAAAATAGCCGCGCCGCTGTTTGGGGCGAGTGACAGGCGCAGCGATGACAGCCGGGCGAGCCGAGCTACAGCCAGGACGCAAATCTCGACAGGTGTTTCGGCAACGATCGAAATAGCGCGCGACGAGACGCGCACACGCGTTCACGCTCCCTAAATACGCTGACAAAGTGGAAAAATTGAATCTGGTCACGGCGTAAGCGAATCCCACCTGCCTACCCTTACGTGGGCGTCAGAAACGCCTGAGAGAACAATTCGACCGCGGCATTGACGAAGGCGACACTCGTTTAGCGGCGTGCCTGTCGTACGACGAGCTGGGGCGTCACTTCAGGCAAATCGACGAAAGGACGGACAGGTGGGTAAGTTTGAGGCTGTGAAGAGGGGGAAAGGCGGGAGGGGCTTGAAAAACGGGAATTGTGGAATTGAACCTAAAACGGGTTCCGTGCCGCTTATCTAGAGCGCTCAGCTGGAGTAGCGGCCCAGATCCGCTTTATACCTGGGCTTGTCACGAAGGGTAGATTCACTCGATCGTTCAGGCACCTGCTATTTTTACGTGAGAGGCTGCTGGCCCAACAGTGGGCTTTCTACCGGCCGGGGCCGTGACAGAAAAAAAAAATAAAGCTCTTTTTCTTCCCTTTTATTTTATGGCACCATTCATTTTAAGTGTTTGTTTATTTTATAACAACCTTTTATTTAAGGTCCTCTTCGCAGTAAAGTAGAATAAGAGCGGTTCACAGTTAATTTAGGACTAAGCTACAGAAAGGAAAAAACTCTGCGCCCACATTGGACACAGCTAACAAGAAACACAATAAGAAAATACACACTCGAACGTCTTTGTAGTTTTCTTTCTAAACAGCACTTTGTAAATGCACTTACAAGAACCTCGTTATAACGAAACGGTTTATAATGAAATAATGAATATTACTAAGGGATGTGATTCTCCTTGGAAAATTGGTCAACACGGTCTATAACGAAGCAATCTCCTGGTTTCTGCAACTTTGTTATAACGCCGTTCAACTGTACATGCATAGCCAGAAATTCTGGAGAAGAAAATTTTTTCAACGGGAAGTAGTTTATGAACGCACTTTTTTGGCGTATCGTAAGGCTGCATAGTCACAATTTACATCCGCAGTTCTCTCCTCACGACGCTTGTAGTTTTTTAACGCACCCCATTGGTTTTATATGAAAGTCTTAGCGACTAAGTGTGAGAGCAGGACAAACTTTAAAAGTACGATTTTGCTACGCATAGGAAGTTTAGACCACTCCCACCAATGTATTCACAGCAGTATCTTGCAATATTCCACTGTTGACTCACGATTAAAAAATGATTCCCAAGAAGGCTGGGCTTGACAAATCTACTTCTTTTCCTTGGAAAGACAAACAACGGTGCTTACCTTTCAGAAATACACGTGTTTAACGCGATAGCTTCAAGGCTTCGGAGATAGAGGAAAACGTTTAATGCATAGAATGTTTGGGTGGGCTCTCATTCCAGGAGCCCATTGGCTTTTGCCGCTGCTCTTGCCCGGTTCATAAAAGCTAGTCTTCCGAATGTGAGCTGGGCAGCGCCGCCTCACAGTCGTCAATTGTTGGGGCCGCTGAGCGCGCTATTAGCCCGGGTCCCCCAACATTCACAGGTACATAATTATTCCGACCCACTATTAAGCTATATGGATTTACTCCAACATTTGAGACTAAAGAGAAAAGTACGAGGTCTGTTAGAAAAGTATCCGACTTTATTTTTTTTTTTCGAACACCTGATGGATATGAAACAAGCGCGCTTGCATCAGCCGACCTTGAACCTTCGTGCGCATGCAAGAATTTTTTCCCGCCCGCCGATAGCGTCAGTCGCTGGGACGCAGCGTTTGAGTGAGGCAGTGCACAGTGCTCTCGTCGATTTTTTATTCCAAGGAAAATGGCGGAGTGACAGGAGCAGCGTTACTGCATCAAATTTTGCCAGAAACTGGACGACAGCCAAGTGGAAACCGTTCGGAATATTCAGTACGGCTCTCGGTGAAGATGCTATGAGCAGCACACAAATTAAAAAGTGGTACAATTGGTTTAAAGACGGCCGCACATCGGTGGAGAGCGAGCCACGCTCCGGTCGGCCATCAACATGCCGAAATGACCAGGTCATTGCCGAAGTGAACGCTGTGGTGATGCGGGACCGTCGTGTGACTATCCGAGAAATTGCGGAAGAGGTGGACATCAGCAATTTTTCTGAACATTCCATTATCACCGAAGATTTGGCCACGGAGAGAGTTGCGGCGAAATTCCTGCCGAAGCTGCTCACGGTGGACCAAAAGCAGCTTAAGCAGCTTCGTGTTGAAGTCTCACAGAACATGCTGAATTCCACAAACAGTGACCCCGACTTCATCAACACCCTATTCACTGGTGACGAGTCTTGGGTCTACGGGTACGACCCGGAAACCAAATCCCAGTCGTCGCAGTGGAAGCATTCCACGTCGCCAAGACCAAAGAAGGCCCGCCAAGAGCGCAGCAATGTCGAAGTGATGTTGACTGCTTTCTTTGACTCCTTCTGTGTGGCACACCACGAGTACGCACCCTACAGGGTCAAACAATGACCAAAGAGTACTACAGGGATGTCCTCCGTCACCTACATGGTGCTGTGTGGCGCAAAAGATCGGAGTTGAGGTCAACAGGAAATTGGCGCATTCATCACGACAATGCTCCTGCACATTCTTCGCACTTGATTCGGACTCTTTGGCGAAAAACCAGACTTCTGTAGTTCAACAGACTCCTTGCTCTCCTGATATGGCCCCCTGCGGCTTCTGGCTGTTTCCCACAATCAAGAGGCCGTTGAAAGGTGCGCGATTTCAGACAAGAGAGGACATTATGGCTGCAGCGACAGCTGAGCTAAACTCCATTCCGAAAAGGGCCTTTTCGGAATACTTCGAACAATGGCAGCACCGCTGGGAGAAGTATGTGGAGTCCCAAAGAGACTACTTTGAAGGTGATTAGGTTTCCAACGCTCCAGTTATGCCAGTTTTTTTTCTTCGGCCAAAGGTCGGATACTTTTCTAACAGACCTCGTATACGCCGAACCACGCAAAAATCTAAACAGGAAGCAAGGGGTCATTTTAAGGAAATCACAATCGAATACTTACATAAATCATGTCAAGTTCAGCTATATATGTTTCCAAATTCGTACGATCCGCACTGCGCCTTCTGCGTTCAAGTGGCTGACTTATACCATATGGTATGGGCATGCCAGAAAAACCCAGCTATAAAAAAGGCTTCAGTTCTGCAAAAAATTAGGCAGGGTCGGCGGTGTCGTCGGCGTTATGAGCAAAAAGGCAGGTGGCCCACCTTCCACCCGCGTCTCGCAATCTTGTGACGTCATTACAACCTTCTCACCACGGCAGGTGGCAACCTGCTCACCGGATTGTGTGCAAACCGCCCACCGTTGCTATTGGGAGTTAAGTTAATAACTGGTCGCGAGAGGTTGCTCGGGAAGAGAAACCTGGGTCGCACAAGCCCCACAGGCGGTTGTGTTTGAAGCAGCCGCCTGCACCTGCCCCGGCAGGCGTAAGTCGCTCAACTGCTGCGCCACTGCTCCAGTAGCGGTACGAGGACTTCCAGGGCTTTATGGATGTAAAGTACAAAATGACCAAACCCGCATATACAGGTATGAGCGCGTGGCCAAAACCTAGGCAAGAGAGGGATCTGTTGGCATGAGGGATCTGTGAAACCGATCTGAAAAATTGTGTTGTACTCTTTGGGAGAGAGAGAGACTTTAATGAATAAATCTCTTTTGGAAAGGTTAAGCGTCATGTGATGGGGAAAGAAAGAGCAGTGCCCGTGTCTGCGAAGTGATACTCAAAGAGGACCCCAGTCGCTTAAGAGACCCCTCAAGTATTTTTTTCCTCGGTGTATTCGCGCTCCTAGTTGAATTCTCATTCGCCTCATACCGTTATCAGTAGATGCCCATAGCTTGACAATGTCATCCAGTCTCGTAGTACCTTTAAAATAGAACACGTACATAACTAACTCGAAGAGGATAGCAAAATTATTCGATTCACCGATAATTCTATATGTAAAACACACCAATAGACAAGCTAATCTGTATCCCTGAAGCAAGAATACACTGCACCTAGGCTAGTGATGCTCTTCATGCAGTGATGTGACGCCCGCCGGAGTGTTGGCAGCGCAACACATGCTATAGGCTTTGTTAGGTATAACCTGCTTGGCATCGAAGCTGCAGCGGTCGGTGCTAGCAGGTGCCGAAGGCCGCGCAGCTCACCCGTCGTTGCGTACGAAATGGTATCGAAGAGCGCTGGTATGTTAATCACCGGTCGTAGGACGACGGCCCGCCTTTCGATATATCGAATGCTCTACTGAACGCGGCTTCGATAAACACGAAAAGTAGTGCTATACTTTCGCATAAGATTTTCAAGAGGATGTTCCGACTTTTTGATATAAACAATAATTCGACATATCCGGGTTCCATATAAGCGGCCTTGGCTAAATCAAAAATACTGTTTCACTCCCTGTTCGATTTTCGTGCTAATAAAACGTGTCCCCCTCCTAGTGTTTTCGTCGCTTACGTTGTGCGCTCACGATATAATAAAAAAAAAAACAGTTCGAGCCACATTCGTGTAGGTTTTAGTACGACTAAGTAACAAGCGGTAACGGTTGGTCAACCGTAGCGCCAAGCCAACTTATGCACATTTAAACACTGGCATATCGCGATGGCAGCGTAACATGATTAAGTCCCATGCAAGGCGGTGCTGGGCGACTTGTCCTAATTTCTAGGCCAATAATAGTTTTAAAAATTAGGGATTATTATACTTTCTTCATGAGCAAACTTGTTCCGAAGTCTACGGGCCAAAGGGCTCGCCTTTCAACACCACAGTCGAGCGCTTAAGGCACCTTCTAAAAGCCAAAAGGGGTGAAGACAAGAGGTTTCCTTTCCTTCCTTAGATTTGGAGCACCGGGTGTGCCGCGACTGCCGAACTCACAGCTCAGAGACAAACCCTGCTGCGGGCAAACTGCAGCGCAGGCAGCTTGCAGAAGTAGTGGTGGAACACAAAAGGCTCGAAGAGAGTGGAGTCCGAGATTGCCATTGGAACAAAAGACATTTCGGGTCGCCATTTAATTAACTTACGAGCGAAATTTCGAACCACGATCCGAGGTTTGGATAAGCGTCAAGATTTAATGCCGATCTCGTAACTGAACGACATTAGTGCGAGCTAAAAATGTTCTGGGTTATAAAGGTCCGAGATTTGTAATTTTTTTATGCGCGCTTTCTCCTAGCACACAGTCGCTATGATTAGCGCTGCTTCGTTCTCTGGAAATGCTAGATGCATTCACTTTCACAATGAAGCGACGATAGATAGCTCGTAAGCATCGCAGTGAGCAACCACCGCTGGGAACACATGCAGGTGTTCATCGACAGTTTCCTGCGTGGTAGTTCCATCAGCTCACTCTTAGTTTTCTGCTGGTTCGTTAAAAAAAAAAAAGCCACACAGAACAGCGCTGCCGGCAAAGACTGCATTGTATTCTCCCTTCACGCAGACAGCGCGTGTACATTGCAACGTGTCAAACAGAAATCGACAAGCATAGCAATGAAATATGCACTGGGCAAACTTGTACCTTGACGTGAAGAAATAACTGAATTACGCAACGAACTACCCCGGAGGGCGTTCGCTGCATCGAATGCGGCTGTGCGTGACCGGGAGGAATATATTCCTTCTGATGTGGCTGTACCATAGTCATTGTTGATTGCTGACACTAATCTATTGCGTATTCTAGCTAAGATGCGACGATAAATTACAACCCGGTAACAAGCGCACGTGCCTCGTGATGAAAGCCGCCACAGTAACGAGGTGTTTTTGAGTAACCGGAACACATCACGCTGTAGCGTGATTTATAACTGCACTTTTGTGTCAGCATACAACGTCTTCAACGCAAAATTTGTTACACGCTTGCGGGCACTTTGCCATATTTTACAATGTTGCGCAGTTAGTGTGGTCCTCCCGCCTATTAGGCAAAAAGCGTTTTAGCTCATTAGAAATATTTATTTTTCAGCGATATGCGTTAATAACAATTTTTGATACAATGCGTAAAAAAATGAACTGCATAATTTTTTTTAGACTTGCCTGCTTGCGTCAGGTTTTCGTTAAAACAACCAATACCCCAAAAAAGAGGGCTGCTGCTGCAGTGTTTGAACAAAATGTTAATCTAGGAAAATGTCGATAGGTTTTTGACTCCACTGAATAGTTATTTAGAAACGGCGCTCTAAAAAAGACCATAAAGGAAAAAATAACGACTATTAAAGGCGCAATAGCTTCCTGCCTGGTGTAATCGGAAGAATGGACCGTTACCTTCAATATTTACATAACATTACCTGACAATATTCAATAATCTATTTTTTGCCCAAGAATGTTAGAATTGGTTTATGGCTGAGGAAACTGGATTTAAAAGTGGAACATTAATTTTCCTCGCTCCTAAATTCAAACTCGTGGCATCAAGACCGAGAAAGACTCCGCGATCGCCGTTTACAAGTAAACGATGGCGCCAGACTAGTCCAAGAAATCCTCGCGCAAAAAAAAGAAAGAAAAAACTGACTTAACGTCACCTCAGCTTGCTTCCGAGAACGGCCGGAGGTGGCGATGCCTGTACATTTCATTTTCTGACCTTTTTTACCTTATGTAAATGCCCAGTTTATAGCGAAACTAGCGTCTTTGTCTTTTGTACTCGGTAATATTTGGATGCAGACGAACCTGAATTTGTCTTCAGTGCGCCTTTAAGATGACATGCAGTCGATGTCAGAAGTGAAGTACTTGCGACATAACAATGAAATGCTGACTGTGGTTCGATCCCGGCCGCGGCAGTCGAATTTCGATGGAGGCGAAAATCTAGAGGCGCATGTACTGTGCGATGTCAGTGCACGTTAAAGAACCCCAGGTGGTCGAAATTTCTGGAGGCCTTCGCTACGGCGTCCCTCATAGCTTAAGTGGCTTTGGGACGCTAAACCCCCAAACCACAGAAAAGAGCAACCACATCGGACCTGAAGAAGCCTTAGAATTCGAAGAGCTTAAAGGCGTCGAATGTGTGAAACTTTCAGGTAAAGCATACGAACTCTTTTTGGGATAGCATTAGAAATGGTGATGTAATCACACATTAAAACCGCGGTGTTGTTAAGGCTTCTCCGCAGCGCACAGCGCCAGGTGGGAGAAGCATGATGACGTTATCAACTCTGCGGGTACATTTGCAGCTCAGAAATATTTAAGGAAAAAAAATGGAGGGAACACTTAAGCTCCGTCTGAAGGGTATGACATGATATCATAATTCCCATATATCCAGAAGGTAATTCCCTAATTTGCGTTCATAGATCCCTGGGAGTCCTCATGCTCCTCCTGGCGCAGTGGTGCAGTGGTTAAGCGATGCGACACTGCCCTGCTATGGCAGGTGCTCCGAGCGGTGGGCCTTGTGCGACCCAGGTTGCTCTCCCCGAGGGACCGATAACTAAACTGCCGCCTGTCATGGTGGGCAGTGTGCTCACTATCCGGTGGGCAAGTTGTGATGACGTCACAAGCTCACGTGACCTAGGTGGCCCACCTGCCTCCTATAGGTTTCTCTCTGGGGACCACCCGCCAGAGAAATGCCCGGTTTTTGTTGTTGTTTTTTTTAACTCACAACGCCGACACCGGATTTTCTGGGCAACGAGGCCTTTGAAGCTATCCCGTTAAAACCATCGCCATCGAAGGCAGCGCCTGCGGAGCATTGTTTGACGGCATCCGACGACCATTACTATTTGTGAGCGAGGGCAGCGGAAATTTGAAATCTCCCCGTCTTTGACGTCATTATTGGGCTTCTCCGCACCCCTTTGTTGCTGTGTGGAAAAGCATAAGACTTAATCGTCAACTACGTAATCATTTCAAATGCTAGCGCAAAAATAGAAATGCTTTCCCTGCAGCTTATATAGATTTGAATCCTTGAATATCGTGCAATTCTCAAAAAGTGATGCAGCTGCTCTTTAGGCAAAGAAAAATAAACCAATAGTACGAGAGCTTCGAAACTGGTCAGCACACGATTGCAGGCCAGTAAGCAACAAGACGACAACCTTATCAAGGAAACGGACGAGAAAAATGCCGAATGATAAGGAAGCAGACAAAAAAAATGTCAGGAAGCCTGCTTCCTGTCCTGCTTTGTTAGGAAGCCTGCTTCCTGACAAAAAATGTCAGGAAGCAGTCTAGCAATTAGAAAGCATAAGTGAATCACCAGAGGCATGGGTTTTAAAGACAAACGGAAGCATACGCATGCGGCAAGAGGCGGGAGGGTGTTCTTTTCAGAAAGTCGGAGTCTGCCATCGATTACCGACGGAAAGTGTAAGCTGTCTTAAACCGCATTATACTCACTGTGAAAAGTGAAAGCAAAACTATGTTGTGAACGTATACGGGAACGCATAAAAGCGCTTGTTCGATAAACGCTACGCCTTGGTCGAAGCAGAGAGACAGGGCAGACGTCGATTCTGGCGCAAATTCAATATATCCGCTTCAAGATTGCTAAAACAACTAAGCTAAAAATTCGAGATGTAAGTTTGTATCTGTACCATTAAAATAGGACATCATGGCTTTCAAAAATTTATCCACTCAGAGTGCATCAACTTCAGCGCATTATAGTGTTCATACAAGATCTGCATAATCGAGTTTACCTTTTCGGAAAGGTTGGACATATCTGAAAAGGGCTTTATGCACAAAGTAAGACTATATGTCAGTTCCTATGACTTTATACGAGCCAGCAATATAAAGTAAAGCGACGCCAAACCACTCATGAATAAAATCTTCAGTCATAAGACGTTCGCTTACGTTGTCTATGCACCGTGCAAGAACTGCGTACCGAAAATACTTCGCACTTATTGAATTTTTTTTCTGATTTGAAATTTGAATGCACGGGCATAAATCACCATACATTTATTTGCTCTTTTCAGTTCGACATATGTCATCCAACGACGCAGGTGTCAGCCGACCGCGAGCGTATGCGTTTACGAGCTAATATCGACGAATCGGAGCCAGGGGGAGTTCTCTTTTCTATCTCACCACTGTTCTTGAAGAAATTTGAACGGTTCTGAAACCGTCGAGAATGTTATTTGAAATTTCCAAGCTTTGAAAATAGCAGTACCAGAGCTACCGGTTCAAATGCCATGTAGTGTGTCCCACTTTCCAGCTAGTGAACACATTCTGCACAGGCGGGGAAATTCAATTTTGAGTCTGGCAAGATTAATGCTTTCCTGAAAACACCCATACTGTTAGCAACACTCACATATACACAGGCGCGCATATTCGAATACCTTAACGTTTTTACCCTTCAAAAATCCATGGTTCATTCAGCCGCTGTTAAGCAGGTGCATATTAAATTACGTTCATAAACTGAACATTCCTAACGAGTTCAGTCTTAACAACCATTGTTGCAGACGTGCTTGTTGCATATCAGCCTTCTCCAGAAAGGCAGCGGCCTCCTGTCGCCGAGTTGTCCGCGGATACCCCTGCAGCGGAAACATCTGTCATGTACAGTCTTTGTCATAAGTAACCAGGCTGCATGGTTTGCTTCTAGCTTGTATAGTGGCGCCCTTGTGGTTTTCATAAAGCTCAAAAGATGTTGGAAGGTAAGAATCTGATCTGGATGTTACATTACGTCCGATGTTTGTTGACCGCTTTGCGCAAGAATTGCCTAATCATGTATTTTCTTATTAATACCACACAATAATTGCTCCACCCGCTTGATTGTGAATGGTTCTCTTTCATAACCGGTGTCCATATTTTCATCTTTCAAAAAGGGGTGTCCATTACCGCCACTTCTGTTCGCACCTTACTTGGAACCCCTATGTATGAGCATTCTGCAGAGTAGTGCCATTCGAGGTTTCCGTATCGTAGACAGTGAGCTCAAAGTATTAGCTTGTGCAGATTATCTGGCGTTTTTCTGCACGAACAAGCCTCATCGTGGATGAGGTTGTTCGCTTAACTGAGCAGATTGGCATAGTTTCGAATGCCCAGATGAACCTTTCCAGGCGCTGCTGTCTGTTGTTTGGGTTGTGGGTATCTAATACAGCTGAATGTCCTGGCGTAGCATGAACGTGTATACTGCCCATGTACCTTGCCGTACCACGAAGCGCGTACAGGCACTGTGAAAACTGTTGGAAAGATCGCGTATCGGCTGTACAGCTCTATGCTAAAATATTTGTCCCACATGGACGGTCTATATTCGGCAAGACTCATCTGTAACTTGTTTCTAGCAAAAGAAAAAAATTATTGTTTTGCAGATTATTTGCTGCGCCAGGATTTATGTTCATCATTTCCACAGAGTTTTTGCAACTTTAGTTTGGGGTACTTCCACGGAACCCCTGCGCCGTGATTATTCTTTCCGACCTTTAGCGGGCTAGGTCTAGTCCATCTTTGTGTACGGCAGATTGTTGCCCGCTTTATACATTTTCGCGACACTTCCCACCCGATACCTCGAGCGTTTTTGCACACTAATTTAGTTCATGCTTTTCCACACTGATTGTGTACTCAACTTCTCAGACCGTCCTTGTTTATGAGGGTTCATGCATGAGGTATATTTTGCTGTGCGTTTTCTGGCAGCCCGTCTGTCAGCATAGTTCTTGTTTTCAGTGTCGCCATTACGCTTGTACTTTCTACGGCCAGGTCATGAAGTACTGATGCGGGCACGAAACTGTTACTTTCACTATGCACTAAGATTTTCTTCTACAAGCTACATACGGAAACACTGCCCGTGAAAACTCTGCCTCAGAAAAAAATCATTTTTTGCGTCATCTGTGAACTGCTCTGTGAACTTTAGGAGAAATTTTATTCAAGAAATGTTATGTTTCTTTCCTTTCTGATGATTTAGGCATTGCGATGACGTCATGAGGTCACGTGGATTTTCGGACCATCTGGCGTGGACAAAGACAACGCCGGATTTTCTTCCTCATGAGCCATGTAATGCTTTTGTATTAATAGACCTCCTACACCGCATAACTAGAGAAAGGCGTTGTATCAATTAATGGGCAGCAGGTGGTAAAAAATAGAGCAATAAACATACATTGCGTTGCACATACAGCAAGAGCAGCTATGATCCTGTCACCTGTTCATTCCAGCAGTTCTTCTTTCATCTTCCTGTCGTCTAAAAACCCGAAGCCATTCCTGCATTGTTTCATGGGGCGAGGCGTGGTGTCATTCCTCTTTTGTCACCGAAAAGACAGTGCTACGAAGGGAAAACTATGTTACGGCCTGCAAAGACTATGTTAAATACCCTTTTTTTTTTAGAGCGCAGCTCGTAGGCTCCTATTCCTGCGTTCTCGTCGTAGTCGGTGTCAGCGTAGGTGGCGTGTTACGGCGTGTGACAGGTGGCACCTGACACGCCACCTGTCAGTGGTGGCACATGGCATGTGAAGAGCTGCGTTCAAATTTCGCATTACCGGCTATAGTAATCATCTGTCAGTTTTTGTTTTTTTTTTTAAGTTTCGGTGGGTTCGTGTTTCTCGGAACCCCGCATCGTCATCGATATATGACAGACGTTAGAAATTTACATTGCCCCAGTCTGCATACCGATGCAAAAATGTTTTCTTAAGCGGGAAATATAAAGAATGGGCCGTCAACCGAGACCCCAATGGTATTTTATATTTAAAAATGAAGGGAATGGGAGGACAGGGTTTGGAGAGACGAGTCCACAGGGACTGTGGTAAAAACATTTGCATTTACGATTTACCACGTGTCTCGCCTCTGCCGAAATAATAAAATTCGCATTGACCGCGACTACGCATGGATGCAAATAATTTAGCGAAAATATGCACACGCTGGCCGACCAGGCACATTCCCTAGGCGTCTGCGGATATGTAACAATTCCAACGCACTATCGGAAGCGCAGCGCCATCTCGCGGAAGACCAGAAGATTAGGTGGTTCCGTGCCAGCTTTCCGCCTCTTCATTCGCTCTCTCGTCAAAAAAAAAAAAAAAAAAAAAGATTTTTCTCTCGCTTCAGCGCCAGAAAACAGACGACCCGTGTCCGTCGCTCACCGTCATGCGTCGCAATAAAATGTCAGGCCGTAGCTTTTCCTAGCTTTAAAGAGAAGGTGAGGAACGCAGAAGGTGAGAACTGGATTGATTTAATGGAAAAGAAGCAGACTGCAGAACTTTGCAGAAAATGGAAAAGACAAATCAGGAAGGAATCGTTCTATGATAACTCAAGTGGCAGCGCCCTACTGTTTGAAGCTAGATCACAGTGGCTTAGAACGCGAAGCTACAGAATATTAAGGGACACCTAAGCTTCACTTTTACGTATCTGACTCAACAGCGATAAAGGCTCCCTTCGATGTTTTCTCTTCACACAGTGACAGTTCCTTTTTCACATTCACGCATTTATCACAATTATCACACGCAGCTTCCACATCCTTGTCTTTGAACTCTTCCACACTACAGTTTACACACGTAATGCTACTCCAATCAGTAGCTTGGTGAGACAAGTCGTTTGAGACATGTATACTTGATGCAGTTATCGAATGGCGCGACAGATGGCCGATGACAGTTAATTCGAAGAAATTTTTATGCATCTCCGTAGCGCGAAAAAAAAAACAGCCCTCATATTTACCTTACAGTATTCAGGGCACTCCGCTTAATAAACTTCATCACCACAAATACGTCGGTGTCGCACTAACGGCTGACCTCAGAAGGGATGCGCACATAGCTAACGAATCATCATCAGCATTACGACAATGTTTCTCTGAGAAGGTGCATCTGGCTTGCCCCTCTACCAGCTAAGCTCTTAGCATATGCTAGAATGTGCTCACATTGTCTGGTTTCATCGATCAGTGCCTAACGCACGATTATCGCACCTCGGCCTTTTGGCTAAGATTAACACACGATTACAATTTTTGTATCCACTGTTACTCAATAGTTATAATATCAGTGTTAGCATGACTGTTAGTATCAGTGTAGCAATAGCTCTTATCCTGGTACATTGTGTTCTAGTTTTGTGTTTGCTAGAACAGTGCTGTATATTGAATGTCATTTTGTCCGCGTCTGTCGCGGGCGTGTTTTTGTTTCTGCAACGTTCCTTTTTGTGTCTATTGTTGTGTTTGCTACAAGAGTGCTGTATTTTAAATGTCGTTTTCTGCGCGTCTGTCGCGGGCGTGTTTTTGTTTCTGCAACGTTCTTTTCATTTTTGCCTTTACTCCTATAGTCCATGAGTTTGCTCAGTATATTGCATCATTTGCCTCAATTACTGTATTTTATCTGTTGTTTTTTTATGTTTCCCCCTATAACAATGCCCCAGTGGGGGCGCTGTAGGTATTTTGTATAAATAAAATGAATAAGTATACAGCTCTTTCCGAAACTCGACCGACAGGGCACAAACATAGATACACACGAACTGAATATTCTTACGCTACTGACGCATTCAAAAATTAATATTTTCCCCTCGCCATTCGAGAATGGATTCAACTGGACGCCTCAATAACCCATACGTATACTTTGGAAACATTCACTGCAAAGGTAGAGGTCATTAAAGAAGCCGCATAATGCTCTCAATCATGTGCATTGGGTTGTGAATATTGCTGTATCGTTTTACTGTTTCATTTTTCTCAGCAAACAGCACACGCGCGTTCGCGTCATCCTTACTTTGCTTCTTCATACTCACTGAGTAGGTCCGTGCAAAAGTTTAAATTTCTTTGTATAGTTAATATTGTTACTCCCCTTGTCTTTTTTTTTTCCGTGGATTTTGCGTCTCTGCGTTAGTATACATATCTCCCCTCTTCGCTGTGTTCTGATATTATCTTATTTATAACTCTGCTCTAATCGTGTATCTCTTCTTGCCGCCATGCCGATTGTGTTGTCTATTGTAAGCTTGTTGTCTCGATGTAGCTTTAGACTGAGTGTACAAATTGTGTATGCCCACCTGCTAGGGTCTCGTATAGAGGCCCGCAGTATTGAAAAATAACTAAATATGACACGATGTTCATAATTGTATATACAGCGCATCTGCACCTACGAAATCCATCCGTGAACTGTGAGAACGCTCCTGAATTATTACGCCACCATAGAAGCCTGAAGTCGGTCATCTTCTCCATCACTTTGCTTAAGCAGCTCGTCAGGCTCACCGGACGAAAGGAGTCGAAAAGCAGGTGGGAATTTACACGGTTTTAAGACATATGATGGCGTGAACATTCTTTCATGACTGGGGAACAGACTCTTTCACTCATAAGTCGTTAGATACCTCCAATAGTACAGTGACTTATATATGCCACTGACTTATATATATATATATATATATATATATATATATATATATATATATATATATATATATATATATATATATATATATATATATATATATATATATATACCAACCGGCTTGCACATCATGGACAATTTTTTTGTTTTGCAATTAACTAATTAGCAACTAAGATCATTTTTCTAAATGCGTAAATATTGACTTTAGACAGCAAATGTGAATAGCAAAGTTGGAGAGCACCTTCAGAAACCCTCATTCCATTGATCTGCGATAAAGAAAACCTCACGTCTATCTTTTTTCCGAACTCCAATGAAAGCCCGCGAAATAGAAAAAAAATATGCGACTAGCACATTCGCGCGCCACGACTGTGCTGCTCTCACCCGGGGCTTGAGTGAACGAAATCAGCTTCTGGACAGGTGCGACGACCTCAATGCTCCGGCAGGCCGATATGTCATCGGTGGTTGCGGCGCCCGCCTGAGGCAGTCTGCAAGCGTGACGGTGCAAGTTGCAGCAAACGCGCCGGGCATTGTGAGCTATGAAATTCCCCCTCCCCATTTTGCTCCATTGTATTTGTTTACTCGTTTAAGTGGACAACATTTGAGTGCATCTCAAATCTATGCTGTGCTTCGGCCACTGTCTGTCTCCGTATACACTTTACCAGCTGCCCGCTGTGTTAGGACTCAGGTTCTCCGTCCATTCTCCCCTCCCGCTCTTTTTTTTCCCCTTTTCTTTTTTTCGTCTTTTCTCCCCGAGACCGCATACGTGGGTGGCGGGCGACGACATTTACCCTCCCCCTCCCTGTTCCGTTTGTATATTTTTTTGTTAATTTTTTCTTTTTTTCTCTTCCTTGAGCCGTTCTTCTGCATCGTCTGCTTGTTTTGGCTCATGTGTCGAAGACCTGTACAGATGACGACCCTTTAAGAAGAGAAGCAAGAACCATGTAACTTCAGTCTTGAAAAAGGACAGGCTCTGTCCGAAACGTCGACTCCCAATAAATGTTTACTTAAATGAAGCGTTTCTCAGTTTCGCATCTTACCTCTAGCAACCAAATACGTTTATCTTATTGTATGGTTGGTTGGTTTATGGTTTATGGGGTTTAACGTCCCAAAGCGACTAAGGCTATATATATATACATATATATATATATATATATATATATATATATATATATATATATGACTTATGTGCGCCAGTGACATATATGAGATGAATACTTTGAAAGCTATATGCGCCTTATTTTGATGCCATTTGGCCCAATATTTTTAAGTATGCAGTACATAATGGAGCCAAAACTGGCAATGTAAAGTTAAACGCATGTCTGCATTAAAAATGTGTTTCCATTTTCTCTAATTGTTCACAATGCCAAGGTCGAACGCACCTTTAATGCCATTACATATTTAGTGGCAGGCAAGGGCGTCCGCAGAATTTTTTGCAGGGGGGGGCCCCATTGGCTGTTGGCGCCGGAGGGGGGGAGGGGTTATGTTCGTAGCAAAAAGGCACTATTTGCGGAGTAAATTTATTTATTTATAAATAAATAAAATAAATAAGTAAAATACACACATGAAAGAAAAATTACAAACAGCAAATTAAAGCGTGGCTATAGGAGAGATACATTGGAGTTTATCAACGAAGAAACAATTAAAATTAATAAAAATGCAAAAAGATACTATCACTTCGTGGAGAAGAGTGCTCAGTCTTGCTGCATACGGGTTCTCGACACACCCGGATTGATGACCAGCACACAGCACAATATGTTCACAAACACGCAACGACAGTCAGTCAGTAAACAGCAACTGTAGACGCCTCGGATTTTTCTGGGCGAATTGCGTGATGACACGGGTGATAAATTCATTCCTGTGCTTCATTACACGCTCTCGGTGCACACTCATCATACAAAGGCCGTCCAGTCTGTCGTTTGTCATCGTTGAGCGTAGCCACGTTTTCACTCTCCTCATTGTACTGAAGGAGCGTTCGACCGTACAGGTAGTAACTGGCAAAGCCAGAGCCACCTCAATGGCTTTTGCAACACCAGGGAAGAATGTATTGGCCTGATGTAGAAGCTCGCAGTAAGTTATTTCTGATGGGTCCCCAGTTTTGTTGCACCACATCTCGTACCAAGAGATGGCCTCTTCCTTGAAGTTGTCGATGCCGTAAAAGCACTGGAGTTCTTCGGCGAGAACAGCGAACTCAACACGGCTCAAGTGCTTCATTTTTGATGGATGCAGCTGGAGAAGTTTGAAGCTCCTCTCATTGCTTTCAGAAAAGCGCCGAGCTAAAGAAGCAGTGAGGGAGTCCAAGTACGGCACATATATTGCCACACGGTAGTATTCCTCCGGCGACTGAATCCCGTAGTTGTCTCGGTGGGCCTGACGAGAGACTTGTCTTGGCACAGATATCACCACATTTAAGTGATTGGCTGCCTCCCTTGCTGCATTCATGATGTTAGAGAACTCCTCTACAGCGTTCGTCCGGTGGCCGCGAAAAATACGTTGCAGCTCAGTGATGTGGTCATGCACAGAATGGAAGTCCATGGATACACCTTGCAGAATGTTCGTAACTGGTTCGAGCCGAGCGCTGTACTTCGCTACAATATGCAAGCAGACGATGAAAGATGAGCTTGTTGTTGCGCAGTAGAGGATGTGAGCTCGTTGTCTAGTTGCAGCGTTCGAGCATGATTCCGTGGACGCGAGCTCCTCGAGTGCTTCGACTATGGCCACGTAATGCTGAGAGAAGATCCTAATAGACTTATATTTTGCAGACCATCTTGTCTCACACAGCATCGGAATGTTCGGCACCAATTTTCTCCAGAGTACGCTCTCGCGGAAGAAGTTTATGGTTTGTTTGATTATGCCAATTGTGTTTCGAATTTCAGAGACGTCGTTCAGATCGTTGATGACGAGATTTAGTTTGTGACTTGCACAGTGGAAAAATAGTGCCTTCGGGAACTGTTTTTGTATAATTTTGTTCACTCCAGCTTCTTTTCCAGCCATTGTAGAGCATCCATCGTACCCCTGTCCAACGAGGTTCGAAAGAATCAGCCCGACATTCGTCAAAAACTTCAAGATTGCCGCGGCGATGCAAGCGGAGTTTAATTGCTCCAGCTCTACAAATCCCAAAAACTGCTCTCGAACGCACACTTCGGCTCCCGCCTTGTCAATAAAGCGAACGCCTATAGACATCTGCTCTTTTCCTGAAATATCTGCAGTTTCGTCAGCAAGAACGGAAAAAGCAAACGCTTTGTTAGCTTCGGTAACTATCTGCTCTTTCAGGATGTCGCCACAGATTGTGATGATCTCGTTCTGGACGCGGACAGAAGTGTACTTGGCATTGCCAGCAGAAGAAGCGAAGTGCTCCTGAAGTAGAGTATCTCCAGCTTCTACACGAAAGTCAAGCAGATCATTGAAGACTCCACTATCGGACTGCTTGCCGCGAATTGGCAAGTCATGCGTCGCGCAAAAGACAATGGTGGAAACTATTGGAAATAGTTTCTCACGGTTCCTTTCAACTTGCGCGTGGAGTGCTCTGTTCAGCTGCTCTACAACGGGTAGCTGCTTGCCTTTCATCACATCCATAAAGTTCTGTGAGGCCGTCATTGCCTCCTGGTGCCATTGGGATTTTACGTGATCCCTGCACGCCTCGTGCATTTTTCTGTAGTTACTGAAAGCGCGCACGATAAAACTTCCTTGAGTACCCCGGTGAACACGTGGAGGAAAAATGACGCAAAAACGACAAATAGCGCCTTTCGCTGTCGCTGAGTACGCAAGCCAGGGGGCGTAATCTCCCAGCCATTGATGTCGAAAAGGCCTCTTTCCAGGTGTTACATCCTTCTTAAAATCGTATGTAACATTTGGTGACCATGGCTTAGTAAGAAGACGTAACTTCAAAAAGTCCGGTATGCCAGTGAGTTTAGCTTTGCCTAGAAACTCTCCTAAGTCATATTCTTGAGGCAAGTTATTTGTTTTCTTGATGTTGTCTCCGGACTTCGATCCCAAGCAAGGAGAAAGGGAATCGTCTCGGCTTACTGCGTGACCGGAGCTCGCTGGTGAAGTTCCTTCCATGGAGACGACGACGTCGGCTACTGTCCGGTGATGAAAGGTTGCATCGCTCTGGTCAAATCCGGACTTAAATCCCAAGAAAGGAGAAGTGGAATCATCTCGGCCTGCTGCATTACCTGAACTCACTGTTGACAGAGTCCCTTCCATGGAGTCGACGACATCAGCTACTGTCCGGTGATAAAAGCTTGCATCACTCTGTTCAAATGCTACACCGTTGTCACATATCACACCGGAATCTGCAGGGGCGCATTTGGATAACGCTTCGTCAGACAACCGCTGACGCTTGAAGAAGCGCCGAATGTCCATCATTCGGAACCGCGCGAGACAAAGCTGGCTATGGAGTTCTTCGGGGTTGGTAGTGTTAAAAATATATACACATTGATTGAAAAAACGGTTGAATGCGTACGTTGAAAACAAAAAATGACTATATATACAACGAAAACTTATTTACAAGATAAATGCACGCTCGCAGCTTCATACACCTCGCTCCATCTTGCTCGCGCAACCGCACAGTCGAGTATTTGCACACACTACTCGCCGCTCGTCGTTTTCTCGTCCGCTGTCTTGATTGTTCTCAGCTTCGTTGACAACCGGCCACTAAAAATACCGAAGCACAAACACAGAGGCGCGCACACATGCAAGGGCCTACTTGCCGCAGTATCCCCGAATACGCACTGTTGGAGTTGAGGGTTCAGGACAGGAGTGCCGCTGTGCGAAGAGGTAGATGGCGAAAGGAGAATAGGTTTATTTACATTTTACATTGGTGGTTAGAAGTGAGACGATTCTGCCGCATCCGTTGTCGAGTTTTATATCCTTCTTGTTCCCTAAAGTCCCTAGGTTGAGGACGCCCTTGCCGGAGTGGGAGGGGCCTAGAGCTTTCACCTGTGCGCACACACACGACACTGCACTCATGGTCACGCCCCCTTCACATGTGGAGTCTGAGGGAAAGAAGGTTGTCGTCGAGGTAGCGTTGACGGCGGTAGGTGATGGCCTCCGGCCAGCCGAAGGTTTCTGCGGGTCACCGATATCTGTTGATCATCAAATGCCACCCGCCGCTCGAGGCCAGACGCGAGGTCACGAAAACGCCGAAAGTGGTTCCTCGTGCTTGGGTCGGAGATGAGGCCCGCCAGCTTGTCGCGGTGCTTGGGTACGCCAAAGAGCAACCGGAGACGAGGCCCTTTGTTCCCTGGCACGGTCACGGCAAATGGGGAAGATAACGTTCGTCTCCCCGAGGCGGCGGCGGCGTTCTACACGTGCAGGCACTTTGTGAAGGGGGTCTGGTTTTGTTCCTGCACTCCAACCGGGCGAACTCCGTAATTGAAGTCAGCTGGCACCTGGGTCCTCTCGGTGCTTGTGGTCCATGGCGGCAGGCCCGAAAGCAATCACCCTCAAGTCGCTAGCAGCCATACACAGTAGAAACAGGCGTGCTGGCGGCCACCCGGCGAGACTTGTTGTCGTCGTTCCTAATAGCACTTTGGGGGTGAAAGGAACGCCTCGCGACTTCCGAGGGGAAGGGACACTCGCCACTCCGGTCGGAAAATTTGTTTTGTGTGTTTTTATGGGGTTCAGAGCCCCAAAACGACTCAGGCTATGAGGGACGGAGTAGTACAGAGTTCCGGATAATGTCGACCACCTGGGTCTCTTTACCATGCACTGACATCGCACAGTACATGGGCGCTGTTGGGATTTGAGGCCAAGCCAGAGGTGACAGGCGAGCCAGGCGAGCCAGGCAGGCGCCATCGGGCTGCCTTGACCAAAGGCCCTGGCTTCCGGAGAAGATGCAAGGAACGCTGGTGTGGGGGCGCCTCTGGAGACTGCGTCGCCGTGAACAAAAGCAACTGCTAATCCCCTTTGCCGAAGATTCTGAAAGCGGCGCTTCTACCGAACTGCGCTCTCCCGTGGATCGGAGGAGACAGCGAGCGGCGGCGGCGCCAACTCATCGCCTGCTTGCCCTTGAGCAGCCCGACAAAGCGGGGGTGGACACGGCTGATTTGTCCCTCCCTCCTGAAGAATTCATCGGTGGCCGGATTGTGCACTGTCTGCCTCCGTGTGGCTATCTCTCTAGAGATCAAAGAAACAGGCACCCATCTCAAGACGCCTCGAAACACATGCTCGCCGGTGCCGCTGTATGTCTGCAACGACGCGTCCCCGGACGCGGCACTTCGCAGATGTGACCCAAAGCTGGAAGCGGGGCCGCTTTTACTCTTTTTGCTGAGCGCACCGCCGCCCCTGGTGTGCGGCCATCACTCACGGTTAGAGTGAGTGATCTTCCAGGGGGGTGCAGCCGCCCCCCCTTGCCCCCCCCTCCGGACGCCCATGGTGGCAGGTTCCAAACCCACACAGGCAAAATGGATATATTAAATAGATATATCCTCATTTATATATACCTCGTCATAGACTTATGCAAGGCTGCAGTAAGTAAAAATATATAAATCGGTAAAATGTAAACGGTGTACGAGTAAAAAGACAAAAGTGTTTCGATATTGCACGTAAACTCGGACGTACAAGTTATGTGCTCGGACAAAAAGCCAGAAATCGTGCCTGCATTAAAAACAGTGTTTTCATTTGCTCTAAGTGTTGACAAATTCAAGGTCGAATCGCTCCTTTATTGTCTTCAAAAATTTAATCGCAGATTAATGTGTCGAGCAAGAAGGTGTGTGCCAACAGAACGAAGCTTCTGCTGGCACATACCTTCCTACGTGCCAGAGGGGCACGCAGGTTGCGAGGTCCGCATTTATCCTCTCACACAAAAAGAAAAAAAATCTACGCACTCGGTCAGACATATACGCGCAGAGAGATGAACGAACAAACTGAAAAAAAAAAATTCTACGCACTTTCTCGGCGTAGCGCTCTTCGTGGATATTTAATTATCCATCGGCGAGACTCAGTGGTGCGTGAGAGCTTCTGCAATAACCTTCAAGAAACTGACGAGAAATTCTTGGTCAACATTTTACTAGACGCACGTTAGAAACTTGATCGGAGCGGAGTAAGTGCGCCAGTGACTTATATATGAGCTGAAGAACACTGCGGAAGCTATACGCTTCTTATTCTTCTCGGTCAATGTTCGATTCGGAGCTGTTGCCGGGGCCCGGACTCCACTTCGCTTGGCGCTCCTTCTGGACTCTCGGCGGTGTCGAGTTCTCGCTCCGCCCGAGACTCGAGCGACCGTCATCTTCACTAAAGTGCCTCCAATCCCCTGGCGGCTTAATTGCACTGCACTCTAAGGCTTTCTGCAGTCTCCTCCTCAAGTTATGGTAGCAGTTCAATGTAATTTTACATTGTTTTGAGGTTTCCTTGCTGTTTTATTATAATTTATCTGCCAATTACTCGCTCTTTTTATTGCGCATTTAGTTACAGCATACATCTCTTTTCGCACTGATTCATCGTAATTTTTGTACGAACAATTTATGCGAACAATGAGGCTAAAGCTTGAAACCTGAGGCCAACCTGTGTGCGTACATCTGACGTGCTAGCCTCTCAGCTTTCCTCAATTCCCGTCCCTCTTCCTCGCCTCTCCTGAATGCATGGCACCTGTTTTCTTCTTCGTCTCTGCGCATTCATACGTGTCCTAAAGGCGAGAGACTAACGCAAGCGCTGCGCTGTTCATTTCTTCACTCCTCAAAGACGAAAAAGAGAGAGCTACGGACATTCAACCAAACTCTCCATCCAGGCGTGATGCAAGACTACAACGTGACATTCTAGAATGTGCATGCCATCTTGAAAAGCTTCTTTTCTTCAGTGAGTATAGCCTTTTAAGTGCCCTGCACTTAAAACGCTCATTACCCTCAAGCAGTTCGTTACACTGAAAACCTGGATGGATAGACTTTTCTTTGCTTAAAGTTAACGAACTCTTGCATTAATTCACCTCACAATATCATGAATGCGACCGTCCCACTGGTATGCGAAAATACTGTTTGCACACTTCAACTGCTGCAACCGCCTTTAAAGCTACTAGGGTCGCCGTTTTGACAGCTATCTTAGCAGCAGCGATGATTGAGTCGTGTTTCAGAACGTAGTCGACGCGCTTTCTTTTTATTTTTAATGTCGCAACCTCATCTGTGCACTCCTTTGAGTAGCGGTACGCAGCGCGCGTGTGCCACTCGTCAAAACACACTCCCATGCCTTGTTTACGTTTAAGCCGTGTGTTCCGCTTTAAGAAGCCGCCTTTGCGCCGACACTGACTGACGATGGCTCCAGAAAGTTTTCTTACTGTTGGCGTCTAGGCCCTGGCATGTTTACTTACGCAGGTTTCTTTTCCCCGCCGAGTTTTGTGAAAGTGGGCTAAGGAACTTGGTTCTTTCCACCGCAGCGTTTAGAGCTGGTCCATTCATGCACCCAAAGATCCTTGCCGATTCACTGACTACTAATTGCGTTGCATCACGGTAAACGATGCCTCAAAGCTAGTATAAAGCGGCGAGCAATTTGGTTAAGAACACGAGATGGGCTCAAAGTGTGTTCTTTTCCTTGAAGCCGCACGACGTGGTGTTTTCGTTGCCGCGCTACCAGCAAAAAGAGTGCAGTGTAGCACATCAACAGAAAGTACTAATAACCCTCAGAGCAGATGATCAACTGGGCGGTGGAAATATAGAGTAAGGCATGGAGTTAGGAAGGAATCCTTGGCCATTTTACTGTAGGATAGCATTTAACAACAAGTGCGCGCACACCTGCACCCTGTATTGGGGTAGATGAATAGCTTTCTCGAATCTGAAATGGCGTCTTCGTTGGAATTAAAGCGCGCAGGAGTACATCACAAGGGCCCTTCTGTGCACATGCCTGCCTTGCGCAAGTAAGAGCGGTGCGGTAAGCAAGCGACCTGCAATTTCGCCCCGCCGCCGGCGCTCCTCTCCGCTCTGACATTCGCCAGCGCACAACCGTTCATCCATCCTCATTCAGAGGACCATCTCATACCCTTCCACAGCTTTGCTGCTTCGTCAACATCAAATTTATTCTTCCTCTTTCTTTCTGTCGGCCTCTGTCACTCGTTTGTTTTTGTTTCATTTCTTCTTTCTGTTTCCTACTTTAAAAAACTCCCAGCTCTATTTCTTCTCTCCTGAAATAAAGATGAAGAAAGGCAGGTAAAGGGCATCAGAAACGTCAGGCACAGCTGCGCACCCGCATTGCGACTGCCTTGACGTTGAGAGCCGCCCGCATGCTTCGAATTTTTCAACAAATTTGCTCAAGCTGTGGAATTAGGTGTGCAGATGTTTGCAGACGACGAAAACGGCGTAAAAGTTGGCATGACATAACGTGCGATATATTTCTGTGCATCTCCAAGAAAGAAGACATATGTCTCAATATAGTGAATGCCCATTTCCTGTCTCTTTATACAGACGTCTTCTCGTCGTTTTGTCATAATAACGTACAAGAAGTATACAGAACTGTGGGGGCAGCTGTGAAGCGCCCGTTCCCTGCGTTTCCCGTCGTTGCAGAGATCGTGATCATCGTCATTAGCCTTACTACGCCCACTGCAGTACAGATGCATCTCCCATATCTCTCCAGTTAACCCTTCCCTGTGCCAGCCGCGGCCACCTTATCCGTGCAAACTACATTCACCCAACTAACTTTCTGGCATCCCCTGCTACGTTTGCGTTCTCTTGGAAGCTATTTCGTTACCATTTACGACCATCGGTTATCTTCCCGGTCAACGACGCCGATGCCTGATTTTCTGCGAAACGAGTTTCTTAACGCTCTTGCGTTAAAAAATTGTTGTTATTACGCTTGTGGATCGTTTCCGGAGGCTGCTGACGCCTCTGAACAATGCCATCCCAGCAACTACAACGACAGCGGTGGATCTTTGTCCAGTGGTTGAGGCAACTACGGAGGCAATAGCGGAGCTTTCTGTGGCAGCAGTGCTCAGAGAATTACATATGTACTATCGGGGAAAAAAGTGGTATACTCCAAGCGGCGGGAGCCGGACCAATGGAAAACTGCGTTGCAAAGCCATCTACAGGCGGCATCTGGTATGGAGACTGGTTTCACTTTAGCTCGCCAAAATGCCGCAGTTTTCTGTTGCTCCGGCTCCCGCCGCGTGAAGTATACCACTTTTGTCCCCGATAGTACGTCAGTAGAGAAGCTTCCTGAGAATGGCACTTTCACTGAGGTACTAGCTGACGAGAACAAGTGCAACTTGACGTGTCAGTTATGCAAGTACAACGACCTAATTCTCGACAACCTTCGGCAGCGACATGTCGGCTGCGCCAAAACTCTACGATCTTTCTACATGTGACTGTCGCAAAAGATAGAGAAAGTAAATTGGAGGGAAGCCGATCCTTCCAGCAGTCGGCTGGAAGTACGACGAAGATCATGGGAGAAATTTATAGGCGGAGTGTAATATCTTCCGACAACTGGAAGAGTATTTGACATCCACAACATTTCTGCCTTCACTTCTCTTTGTTCCCCACTTCGTCGATGTTTACCAAGTCAAAAGATATTGCCGTTGACCTTCGGTGGTACCGATCGATCACCACAGCCACCGTTGAGCGCTCCTGTTTGACCTTCAATCGGGTTTTGTCGTCAGAAAGAATTGAACCGCCTTTTTCCTAACCAAATGAGCATCACCAGTGAAGGCTCGGAACTGCCGGATTCCCGAGAACCCACTGACGATGGCCAAAGTGTTTTTATGGATTTTATCGCGAAAGTGGTGTGGTGTTATAGCAAGAAACCCAGGCGCATGTAAATGTTCGGAATGTAGTTCAGAATGCGCACGTATAATTGAGGTGGTTTAGTTTTATTTTTTTACTCGTAGGAAGTAGATAGATGGTTTTTATTTCTTTCACTAGTTTAGCTATCGAGTGCATGGTCGGGGTGCGCCAAATGCGTGTGCTTGTACATATTCAAGCAGCTGTTGTTTGTAACAGCCATAAAATCATATCTAGGTGTGTCATTGTCGTGCAAATCGTCGTGGCCGATATCAAAGCTCCGATATACATATTCCGGGTGCTTGTGCAGTGTTGAGCATGGAGACTTCCTGGTGTGTTTGTTTAATTACTGAGTTGATCCCAACTCGCCCAAGCATCAGTTCTAATGAGTTGATCTGTTGTGCCTAGTGCACAAGTGAGCATGTTTTATATCCTTTTCCACGTTTGCGTTACGCGAGTTGCGTTGAGCAGTTAGCTTTTTTGGTAAGGTAGATTTGCTGTAGTCTGAACTGGCGCGTAGTTTCTCGGCACGTTTTATGTTGTCCTTGTTTAGTTCCGTCTGTGAATAAATACGACTTTTGTTACTACCGCTTCTCCTATACCCTCAACCCCGCCCCCATTAGAAATTTATACATCTCCCTTAATTTCAATTGCTGGGGAAACCCCTGGTGGAGGCGATATGCAAAAGACGCTTTGGACCTATGCGATATTCACTCATCAATACGACGACTCGTCGGGACCGCTACAATCAAACGTCACGAACACCAATTTATTCGCGGTGTGGTTCGGGTTTTCACACTTAGCGAGGCGGTTACTGCGCCTTTCTTTTCCTCATCACCGGTGATCACCATTGTTATTAACCATCCGAAGAGATTACATGTACAGTCATGGACAAAAGTCAGCGGGATGCCGATTCGCGGGGGGGGGGGGGGGGGGGGGGGGGGGGGGAAGCTTATTGCGGCTTGGTTAGGCACAGCAGATGAATAAAATGCATGGACGCGTGACGAGGCAGGCGTGCTCCATCTGTTCGAAGAATACAATCTCACTGGCTAGGAGGCAACGCAGAAATATTTTTTTTTTCGTGAATCCGCATCTCTCAAGCTTTTCCATGACTGTACACGTGAACTGCGCCATTTAATGAATTCATTCAATGACGCAGTTCAATGACGCAGTACATGTAATGCTGGACGCTGCTATAACGCTACGTATAAGCATACCCAGTGTGGTTTAACACATAAGCAGCTATGCGATCGTATGAAGTCGCGAGCGAATGGTTCGTATCGACCTCTTCGGGCGGCAACGAAAACGAAACCAAACTAAAACGCAACTCTTAAAAATATTTTCATTTACGGCACCAAGATTACAAACAAAACATAATTTGTATAACCTCCTTGGCTCCTACTTGTAATGCTTTTTTGTTATGATTGTTACTCGGTGAAGCAAAGGAGCGAAAAGCCCTCCCTACTACAGCCCCCATGACAGCCCCACGATCAACAAGGGCGCCATGTTATCAAGGACTTCACGTTAGGGTGCACTCGCTAATGCTGATAATCACTGAATAATTGTATTCTTTCTAAAAATGTATTATTAGCAACTTTTTATAACATGTGGTCACAGCTTTTTAAATGCAACAAGCAAAGCACTCTGGTAGCGAATGGGTAGCAAGCCGAGCCAATCTGGTGCCGTGCGTTAGCCGACCGCTTGCGACCGCTCCACATTGCTTCGTGAAGGTGAAAAGGGAAAACTTTTCTCCGTCGGGCTGTCGGGCGGTCTCTGTACTAACTAGCCTGCCAAAAACACTAAATATGGTGCACCCTCCACTCTACCCAATTGGCCCTAGACTGATCCAACTTTGCAAAGTCTGGTACGTTGTTCGACGGTATTTTTTTGCTTGCAAACAGCATTGCGGATGTAGGCAGAGCTTGTCATTGAGAATGTACCCAATGTAGACATTAGGGGCTTTTTTTCTTCGTGGATATACTGATCTGTATTTACCTGTGTCTCCTGAACATTTGTGCAGGGCTGGTCCGGCGGCCGTGTACGGAGCAACTGGCGCTATTGCGATAACGTACTTCACCGAGTGGAAAGCAGTGCTCCAGTATCTGCCTTTTTATAATGGAAAATACAAGGAAGAATAGGCAGCTTATTGGTACGTGTGTTTCTATGGTGTGCAACTTCGAGCATTGATGCTAAGGCTGACCCTCACTCGTTCCAGGAACTCGTATGGCTCTTGTTCACATTGGCCCAATAATAGCGTGCTAGCACAGTTAAGATTGCATTATGCACCGCTCTTCTTTATTTTTAAGCAGCGCCTAGTATGTAACGCCGTAAGGGCTGCACCTGTTAGCAGTTGGGTTTGGCTTCTAGGCTAGTTCGCAAATCTGCGCTCACAACTTGGTGCGAGATAGGCGAGTCGTTAGTGATATGCCGTTGTCTAAACTAAAAGATTGTCTTCGATAAATAATCTGAAAAAAAAAAAAAAAATGACATTCTGCACACCCTTGACCTTCACAACATATACCTGCAAAATCTTCCTGTTTCCCGCTTTGCAGACATTTGTATAACGTACGTAGGCCACTTTATGATTGGCTTTAACAGGCGGCAGGTCATGGCTTAAAACTACTTTTGCGCTCCGAGCTCTCCAGTGCGTTAGATGGTGAGAGACGGAGCCTTTCACTTAGTGCTATAGGCTGAGACGATTATAATTAGATGGGCCGGCGATGGCAGGAACGCCAGATGCGACCATGAACGCCATGGGGCTAGATGCGCCATCCCTGGACAATGCAGTGGCAGGAGAGTCGGCGACCACGGGCTATATTGTCTGGTCGTCATAGGGCTATAAACAAGAAGGCGACAGCTTGACACCCGAGATGCCAATCTGTGAAGACAATAAGGCTTGAACAGGAACAAGTGTCGAGTTGTCTGATGTGGACCTTGTGTGATGTAACTGCTGTGACTCGTTCCCTAGTGCTTGTGATGATTAGGTGACATTCATGAACACTGGTACATTCTCCATTATCATGGACTGTTATATAAGGTTCAAAGGCTCCACCTCAAGGTCTGCATTGTCACCTATCATGTTGTCGCCAACGCAATTCTAAGTTATCTGCGAGATGGCCATAGAGTTAGTGGCCTTTACTCGAGAATCGAGGTGTGCATCTGGAGGCAAGGTCGTAGACGACACCGCTGCAGTGGAAGAAGTCAGACTCAAAGGATACTCGGCCAGAAGTGCAGCCACACGATAGCTACACAAACTACCGTCCTCAATAATTTAGGGACTCTCCGACCACTTGATGCGCGTTGCCAGCAGCGCATCTTCAGAGTCGCTTTTATTCTTGTTGGAGTCTGTGGGTGCTCACGTCAGCATGTAGAGTAGTACACCATTTGACTTTCTCGGGAACAGTTTTTCGTGGAAGAGCAGGACAGTGCTTGTGCATGGGTGGTGCACTTCTGTCAGCTTGGGTGGCTTCATGACGAGTTCTGCACGAGTCCTTGCCGAGGTTCAGAGGGAGTGGTTTATGCGGGAGTACTATCACATCTGCTATGGCTGAGGTGGGCCCGACGGAAATGCGAGACGGTATTTGACCTATGGGTGTCACTGTATCTCCAACGACAGAGATGGGTGGCTTCATCCTAGGTGACAAGGCAGAGGGCATGACAAGGTCTTCAGTCAGTACTGTCATCTTTGAGGTGCTATCTGAGAAGACGTCAACTTTTCTGATGCCTGTGACATGAGCTTCTATCACGGCACACTGCATAAGTGGTCCCTCGAGGCAGGACATGGCAGCGATATGGGGTTCGGTATTGCCTGGAAGATGCTGAAATGGAGCTGTGGGCTCAGTGCACTTGGCAGCCAAGTGACCCAACTGTTGGCAGTTGAAGCGCATTGCTCTACTTGGGTCTTGTCTTGGGTGGTAGGCAGGGACACTATGTTTGGAAGAAATTGCCTCATGTCTGACCTCTTGTTTGCTGGGCAGTGAGCTAGCATAATGTGATTGTGGTGCATGCAGTTTGTCGAACAGCAGGCAGTTGGGATAAGTGTGGTCTTTTTGGGCGACAGGACCAGAAGATGCTGAATATCTTGGATATTGCGCTGTACGTCGCGAGAAGCGGGGGCGATGCGGTCATGGTCACAATGCTTAGGAACTCCTCTCTGTAGCCAAGTGTGGCGGAGCAATGGCAAAAAGAGGTCGTGCGGGCAGCAGACCTCACAGATGTTTTACGACAGACTTCGAAATTTTTGGCTTAGTCTCATTACACAGAAGTCATTCATATAAAAAATGTTTATTCTTAGTATGATGCACTTCCTATGATGGCATCATACAGTGGGTCATTCTCTTGAATGATGCACTCTTGAATTAATCTTGGGTGCATGGGTGTTTGGCATTTATTTATGTGCCATACTGCTGTTTGTAAGTTGCAACTAACTGTGAAAATGTTAAGCAAAAGGAACACCTTGTTGAGTGCACATTACTCAGCTGTTTTCACATTTTCACTGACAGCAGCATACACGAAGACAAGAAACCGAGCATGCAATAGACTATCACACTAAAACATTGAGCAGCAATGGAAGTGCCACACAGTTCAAGAGATTGGAGGTCATTCATTTCTGCACATCCAGCCTTTCATTTTTTATTATATCATCAAGAATTTGCCACTACATGGGTATGTGTGTGAGCCCGAGGCATTTGGAGCAGCACTTGCGGATCTACCTGCAACAAAGAGCATGCTGGCCGTGCCTGTTGTCTGCACAGATACATTCTTTGTTAAGTCATGTGCGTGCTCAAGTGTACTGGCATACTTGGGGGTCAAAGGCGTTTTTCCTTCTTCAGATGCTAATATGCTAGCATTTATGGTTGTCCCAGCCATGCATACTGTCAGAAAAAGCAGTGCATGGTATGTTTGACTGTGTGACCATGAAGAGCCCTACCTTTTGGTGTTGAGTGGTTGAGAGCAGGATTTATCTCATGGCACTGCCAGAGTGATGGCAACTGAGGTGTGGCAGCATCAGATTGCAGCAGACACATGGGGTGCCTGCTACATTGTCTCTGATAAAAGACAGCGCCATGGCTATTTTTCCACAACAGGAGCTCGCGAGCTTGGGAAAACTCGGGAGTTAGCTTTGGGTACATTCAGAGCTAATAAGCAACCAGTGCAAAGTGTTTAGGAGAAGCCCCCTTTGTTCAGTGGTGGAGTAAAGTTTAAATAAGGGTCATTGAGTAATCACTTCCGTACTTTAGTCGGCATTCATGTTTACCCCTCCCACAGTGTTGAACTGCCTCAGAGTGTATTTCCTGAAAAATTTCGTCATAAGTTTGATGTTGAAATCCAAGTTTACTGTGCGCCAATGTAACGAACCTCTCTTTTCTGCTGTGTTTGCAGGTTGAAGAGCCTCAAAAACAGAAGTCATTTCCGACCGAGCATACAGTCATGGCCTGATGTCAAATAAAATATCACGAATGAATGAGAAATGCACTGGCGAAGTTTTTACTTTGCATGACTCATGAGACGTTCAGTAAGAAGTGAAGGCATCGTTTCCATGTACTCGTCGACCCGGCAAGGTCACCTGAAACAGAAAAACGTGCATTTAGATGTTAGCCTTCGCTGTGGACAGAGATCGTGCATACCGTTCTTCAGAGCTTGCGAGTGGGGCAATGTTTGAAGGCTGTTCATCTTCTAGCGCAGTTTTCGACCTCTCCGCAAGAACTCTTGCACGCTTTTCTCTAATAACTGGATACCAGGTATACAAACTGCAGCCTACACCAAGAAAGATCGCCATCGCTACTTGCGTTTTCGACACTCCACGTGGTACTCTTATCCTGAACATGCTTGGCGCGACTGCTCTCACTTGCGGTGATCTCAAACAGTCAAACGAGCTCGATGTGGGACCAAATCCATCCCTCGTCGTCTGCAGCTCTGCGTTGCCAGCGCTGCTAAAGTGGGCTATAGTGCCTAGAATATACTGGCTAGTGTGTCGACCGCGGCCTCTCGGGTGGCACCGGGAGCAATGAATGCCGGCGGCCGCCGCGAGGAGCGCTGCAGAGCGGGTGGGTGCGTGCGGGGAGCGCTCCTACCGCGCTCGCTCTGCAACTGCTGCAAGGGGCCTGCTCAATTTTTTGCTTTCATTAAGCCATATGATGTGGGCGTGCGCTCAATCCACACCTTTAGTGAATTGCAAGGAGTCATGGGAGGTTTTGCTACGCAGCCAGGACCTCCAAGAACAAAAAGAGACCATCAGGTATGCCTTCGAAGCCGCCCGGTCCCAAGGGATCTCGGCCGTCTGACAAGGACGGGATGGCGAGGCCGCCGTCCTGATTATCTGATATAATAAAGTTTGTCTAAGCCTAAGGTGTAACAGACCAAAGCTTTCAGCCGTCACGGATGCATCTGACTACAAGTTTCAGGGTTTGTTTTGAGTATTTGACAAGAGGCAAAGTATTTGACGGTTGTATCTTGCGAAAGCTTGAACGAAGTTCGGCGCGCAACTGAGCTTCAAACATCCGTGCTCACAAAGGAAACACGGGATTTGTATTCTAGCTACGATTGCATAATGGTCTCTTTTTTGATACAAAAACAACTTGAAATGCTGCAGTTATATTGGCTTGCATTTATGCGTTCTCTCTGTGAACAACGCAGGCAAAAAAGTTGCGCAACACTCGTTTTTATTTACAAGGAACAACAAACCCAGGGAAATGGCAGAATTGCATGGTGACTGGGAGAATTTACTGGCAGCGGCGCTGTTGAAGCAACTTTTGCAGTTTAAGCAACTTTTGGTAAATGACGGTCTCTGTGCACCATCATTTTGCGATCCACCGGCGTTTGCTGGCTGCTTCACGACCAAAATGTGTGGAGCACTTTTCAATCACAGGAGCTCCGTTGTCGGCACCAGATCCTTCCGGGTCCACCGATCCGGCACTGTCAACAGCTAAACACAACTCGGAGGCTTCCGACGGGGCCCGCCTGTGGCGCTTAAATTTGCTGGAGGCTCTTGCTCGCACAAATTCCTATTTTTTCTCTTCGCTGGAAGGTGTTTCGGATAATCCGTAAAAATTGTAGGTACGGCGTCGGGTTTCAAACGCGGTTTATCGCGGTGGAGCTCACTCCGTTTATTTATTTATTTATTTATTTATTTAGGACATACTGCAGGCCCAGTGAAGGGCCCTGGCAGGAGGGGCACAATAAACACAATACAAAAAAGTACAAAACAAAAAGTACAAGGCAAGTAAAAAAAAAATCAATGAACGGCCTGTTCAATGGCATCAATGTCAACTGTTGATGATGGTGGCAACTGATTCCACTCGTTAATAGTGCGGGGAAAAAAAGAGAATTTGAATATGTTAGTTCTGGCAAAGTAAGGTTTTAACGATTCAGTGTGCCTGTTTCTGGTTGACCTGGACGTTATCGGTTGGAGATACAAATCGGGGGCCATTGACAGTTTGTTAGTTTTCAATAGAAAGAGAAATCTTAACCTTAGTATTCTACGCCGAGTTTCAAGGGACTGTATATTATGTTGAAGCAACAGAGCAGATGGTGAGTCAGTGGTGCGATATTTAGAAAATATAAACCGAACTGCTTTGCGCTGAATTTTTTCTAGGGCATTAATGTTAGTCTTTGTGTGAGGATCCCAAACAGTGCATGCATACTCAAGTTTTGGTCTAATCATGGTGTAATATGCCAATTGCTTAACGTTAGGTGGAGCTTGTTTTAACTTGTGCCTAAGAAAACAGAGATTGCGAAACGAAGAAGAGCATACGGTTTCAATATGTTTATTCCAACTAAGATTATTCGTTAGTGTTACTCCTAGGTACTTGTATTCTTTGACTTCTGAAAGGTGCCGAGTGGGAAGATTATATGAAAAGGAATGACTGTTTCTTTTATTAGTGATCCGCATAAATACTGTCTTGTCAGCGTTTAGTTCCATTCCCCATTTAACGCACCATTCACTAACATTCTGTAGGTTATGATTAAGTAAAATTTGGTCGCCTGGAACTTTAACTTCATTAAACAAAACACAATCGTCGGCAAACAACCTAATTTGAACAGGATGAGAGATGATGTCTGTAATGTCATTAATATAGATTAGAAACAGTAATGGCCCAAGGACACTGCCCTGCGGGACACCAGAAGTGACTGGAAGTTTGTTAGAACAATG
The DNA here is from genome assembly GCF_055824585.1 of Amblyomma mixtum. Taxonomy (NCBI): domain Eukaryota; kingdom Metazoa; phylum Arthropoda; class Arachnida; order Ixodida; family Ixodidae; genus Amblyomma; species Amblyomma mixtum. Next base: position 30,348,057 of record NC_143016.1, read on the forward strand.
ACCATCGATACTAACATATTGAAATCGGTTAGATAAATAAGCCGCAACCCAATTAACAATAAAAGAAGGAAGACCTACAGATTCAAGTTTATGGATAAGTTTATTGTGCGGAACTAAATCAAAAGCTTTCTTAAAATCTAGAAATATGACATCTATTTGGCCGGAATTGTCCAGAACTTGAGCGAAATTATGAATTACGGATGTAAGTTGGGTGACCGTAGAAAAGCCTTTGCGAAAACCATGCTGAAAAGCCGATAATTTGTTGTTGTCATCGAGAAATGTTTTAATGTAATTGGCTACGATATGTTCAAGAAGTTTGCAGCATGAAGAGGTCAACGATATGGGACGGTAATTATTAAACAATGCGGCATCACCTGTTTTGTGTATGGGAACGACACGGGCCACCCTCCAATCGGGTGGTAGACTTGAAGACAAAAGAGAAGCACGAAAAATGATAGCAAGAAAGTGCGAAACCATCTCAGCATAACGATGTAAAAATGAATTAGGTATTTCGTCAGGCCCAGGAGTTGCTTTTGTTTTAAGATTCAAAAGCATTGCAAAAATACCAGGTTGAGATACGAGATCGTGCACAGGCTGGGAACAAGAATCACGAGTTGTGAAATTATTTGCAGGTTGGGAAAACACACTGTGAAAATATGAATTGAACTTGTCAGCAATATATTTTTTGTTGGTGAGCAACGTGCCCTCATGCATCATCGCAGGCAGAGATTTTTTTTCTTTGCTTAAAAAATTCCAAAATTTCTGAGGAGCGTTACGAATAAAATTTGGCAAAATGTTTTGAAAGTAATGTCGCTTAGCAGCCGCAACAGCTTTGGTCAAAGAAGCCTGCTTCATTTGAATGATGTTGTGAGGGACACGGGCTCTCCTTAAGCGTTTAAGTTTTCTTTTGAGATGCAAGATTTCTCGCGTAATCCAGGGATTAGATTTGCCACTTTTTTTAGCTCTTGATGGAATAAATTGGTTGATACAATATGTGCATATGTCTTTAAACTTGGTCCAGAGATCAGATGTGTCAGTTCCGACAAAGGTGCTGAGACACAGATCTAAACAATCTAATACACTCTCATCCCTGGCACGCGAGAAATCTTTTACAAACACAGTTTTGGACGGTACGGCACATTTATCAGCGACGAAATCGCAAGTGAAATACACCAACTCATGATCAGATAGTCCTTGATGGATCGAAACAGAAAACATTTCAAAAGAGCGGTTCACAAAAATCAAGTCAAGAATGGAAGCAGATGAGCCTTGAATACGTGTAGGTTGTCCGACTACCTGTTTCAAATTGTGACACAGCATAATATCAAATAAGTGTTCAGCATTTGCGCAGTGTCGTGAATTAGATGAGGCCAACTCCCAATTAGTGTTAGGTAAGTTAAAGTCACCGACAAGAACTACGTTTTTATGTTTGAATGATGACATGTGTTCCGACAAATCGCGTAGAAACTGAGGAGGGGAATCTGGAGCTCGGTAAACAGCAAATAGAAAAATGGAACGGCCCCTAAAAGATAGCTTTAGGGAAATGCTTTCATGGTCATCAATTTGCCGAGTTAAAGTCGCATGAATATTGTTTTTAACCAAAACCGCCACTCCACCACCTCTTGATAATCTGTCACGCCGATAGATTTGATAAGTTGGAGGGAAAACGTCTTTGTTATCTATTTCATCGCGAAGCCATGTCTCCGTAATGATGACGATATGTGGATTGTACCCAAGAAGAAGTGCCTCAAGCTGTTCGCTTTTGTTGATTATACTCCGCGCATTAAGGTTTATAAGTCTTAATTCCTTCTTGATCCGCGTACTACGTCATTCACTTTTTCGTGTGTTCCGCGATGGCAGTTTCACCCTTGTGCTAGTGGTATCATCCCACGAAAACATCTGGCCAGCAACGAGCAACTTATCATTGATTAAGGTCACCTTCATTTTCTTGTCTCTCTCAGTTTTAGTACTATCCCATAATAGTTTTCGTTTCCTGAGGGTTTCCTTTGAGTAGTCATTCTGAATAGATACTTTTTTTCCTTTGAGCTTGTGAGCGTTTTTAAGGACTTTTTGCTTTTCATTGTAATCCTGAAAAAATATGATCACAGGCCTGTTGACAGTGTTCTTTCCTAAACGATGAATTCTACCGACAGAAGTACAATGGACATCAAGTGTTTCCGAGAAAATTTCAGTCAGAACCTTCTGTTTTAGATCAGATTCTGTCTCATCTGGTTCCTCGCTTACACCAAAAACGACTAAATTGGAACGTCTACTGTAATCTTCCATATAGACCAGTTTCGACTGCAAGGCGTGAATTGTGCGTTCCATATTATCAATACGTTCTGTTTGTTTTTCAAAGTCCGCAAAGCGAGAGTTTAAGTCAGATATTGTTTTTTCCAAATCTTCTTGTTGTGTTCTGAGGGCTACAATCTCTGCTGTTAACTTGGAATGAGCTGTAAGCAACTGCTTTAATAGTTCTGTACTGTCCTCATTTGAATTATCAGGCCCAGGGTTACATTCAATGTCACCACATAAAAGCAGCGCGCAAACACAAAACACGTCTTGGGCAATGATAACACAGCGTTGTGGGCACGGCAGGACCAAAAGACCGCGGCAATCACTTCTAATTGTAGTAGAATAACAACCAACCTGTGCAAAGCAGAACAACGAAGCGTAAGGCAACATGCCTATGTGCGGTCCGCTGTGCCCACTGAAGTTGAAGCCTGGCTGTCGGTCTTTTAAACGAAGGTCCGGGCAGGTCACATGGAACGGGGGCGGTGCTTGAAGAAGGTAATCATTCCGCCAGGAAATGAAATCTCCCGCATCTGTTGCCAAATATTCTTGAAGGCACGTGTCGACTGTAGCGGTATCCTGATGAAGAAGCAGTTTGGGCGGACCGAGCAGAAAAACCTGTGCAAAGCAGAACAACGAAGCGTAAGGCAACATGCCTATGTGCGGTCCGCTGTGCCCACTGAAGTTGAAGCCTGGCTGTCGGTCTTTTAAACGAAGGTCCGGGCAGGTCACATGGAACGGGGGCGGTGCTTGAAGAAGGTAATCATTCCGCCAGGAAATGAAATCTCCCGCATCTGTTGCCAAATATTCTTGAAGGCACGTGTCGACTGTAGCGGTATCCTGATGAAGAAGCAGTTTGGGCGGACCGAGCAGAAAAACCTGTGCAAAGCAGAACAACGAAGCGTAAGGCAACATGCCTATGTGCGGTCCGCTGTGCCCACTGAACGGTGACACTGAACGTGCGCTCGTTACAGGTGCTCTCAAAATGTGTTTTGTTGTGTTGGGTTTAATGGCACATATGCAGCTAAGGCCATCATGCGCCAAACACAAGGTATAGGAACTGTTTTCTGTGAGATTTAATAAAAATGTGGAAGCTCTCAGTGGTGTAAAGGGCCAAAAATTAGCTACCTTGTAATATTGGGGAAAACGAGATTTAGGAATGACTAATGGTAAAAGCTTTAAAAAGGTCAGGTAGCCTCAGCGGCCATCCTTGGCTGGGCTAGGATGCTGAGGATCCCGACCAATCAAATAAAAGCCTCAGCCTTTTCCTCACGAATGAGGAAGTGACTGAGGGACATCATGTGAAGCTATAGGTCATGATTTATATTTAGTTGAGAAAACCTGCTTCAGTTAAAAACTTAAAAACACAAGATATGTGCTCTCAAAATGTTTGTTGCAAACCACAGCAGTTGGCGTTAATCTTCTGTCTTTCCTTCTGATGTTTTTCTCCCATTCTGCAAGCTGTAGATGGTGCAGTAAACATAGAAACGCGCTCTTTGTTCGAGCGGTAACCGCTTTTGCACAGCGGCACAAAGCAAGTCTTTTCCTTGCCCTGCTGCTTTGGCTTCGACATCTCTCTGTGCCGTTTATAGGCAGGCAAGGGAAAACAACAATCCACGACTCACTCCATGAATTGACAACAGTGTAAACGACACGCTGAACGGCATGCTGAACGACACGGTGAACACACACGCACGGATACACGATCGCACACAACGCTCGCACAGAACCCCGATGCCATCCGAACGAAACTGCTAGGAGTACGGAATGGCTCGCATGTGCGAGGGCCTACGCAGAACAACAAACGCTGTACCTCGCTGAACAGAAAAGACGTGCACAAGCGGGTTAAATCACGCACGTGTTGACCAACCGCTTGCCTGCTGCCTTCCGAAGCAAGAAAGGAGCGCTGGCCGCGTCGTCTGCTGCGGCAGCACCCTCCCGACAAGCAGCGCCCTCTGTCGCCGTCGGTGGGCATTCATTGCAAACGGCGCCACCCTCTCCCATAGCGCAGCGCGGGCGGTCGTCACACTAGCCAGTATATTCTAGGCACTATAAGTGGGCTGCCAGACCACTACTGACCGGATAGCAGCAGCAACGCCGCTTCAAAGCCGCATGGAAATCAACAAAGCTGATGGCCGCGAGAGGCACTGCTGTCGGATGAAGAAATCGAAAGCCGAACTGGCACGTTCATAGGGTTTCTAAGTGAATAGTAAGAAACTCTATAGAAGCGTTCTTGACTGATTCGGTGGTGGGAACGCAACGCTTCGGGGTTTCCTAACGCTTGCTAGAGGGAAAATAAAGCGTTCAATATTATACGCAGGTTTACTGATGCTGTCAGCTTCAACCACTACTCTTTTTTGCTCTCTGCATTTTCTTGTGCAACATGCCAGGACATGGACATGCCAGGACTAAATCAGGCGTATTCACGTTCGAATCCATCCCTACATTAATTGGTTCAGGAAGACGAAGGGAAGAGGGCAAAGACAAGCGAACTTTATTTCCAGAAGGCCTGCGATAGGGTGGAGTGGAGAGAAACTTTCAAACAGCAACCTGTTTTTAAATAGGTTTTAAAGTTGGTTTCCGCTCCCAGGATACTATTACAGTATACTATAATTGCTAGAATAAATAGAGAAACCAGAATCAGAGAACACGCCAGCGCAATAACCTCCTTGAGAAGGAAAACGTTGGAGAAGTTTCCTTCCTCCATACTCCACTACTACTACCACTTCTAACAATGTTTGGTGCAAAAATGGTACAGCCTGGTACAGCTTTACGAGTCATGGAAACAAAATCAGAAGCACAATTTTAGAATTAATGGCAATTTTTCTTCTTTTTTTTTTTTCAAGCACGCTTGGCTTGTTTGTTTAAGGCTCCAAGACGAGCCAAGCCACAGTTAAAAGTGCATGCAATGCGGAGAACAATATTTCTATTTTTGAGAAATTTGCATCTAGGCTATTCAAAAGCTATGCCAAAGAACAAAAGTGGTGCGAAGAAATCAAGCACAAGTGGAAAGGTGATGCGAAACACCTGCTGCTGCCCTGTTCGCTGAATATTTGTCGTTGATCTGTCATAGGCTACCGAAACCGTGCAGCAGACAACCGATCCAGTTTACACTACGAACGCCGGAGCCGTTGCTATTCGAGTGCACGCAAAGCCGGGGGCTAGCGTGAGTAGGATTACGGGTGAGTCCGAACAGAAAACGTGTTTTATACGGAAAAGCGTGTTTATCTAATACATTGTTGCAGACATCAGTGGCGACTCCGTGGGCATCCAGATTGCTGCTCCTCCCGTTGATGGAGAAGCAAACACGGAGCTGATCCGCTTTTTGTCAAAGCTCCTGAACCTCCGCAAGAGCGACGTGTCACTCGAAAAAGTCAGTTCTTATCGTTTAAGTCTGAATTTTTTTATTTGCCCTTATGCTGTCCATCTTGTCCAAACAGGGTGCTCGCTCCAAAGAAAAGGTTGTTATGGTCACGTCGCAAGTGGGAGCATCTGATGTGCTTCAAGTGCTCAAGAACCAACTAGAATCTTGACATTAAAAAAAAAAATGTAAGTTTACTGTCTTCTCTGCGCATATTGGCCGTTTATAAAGCTTTCTTTTTGTTTTTGTTCTCTGTGGCCGAGTGAGACTGAGAGAGATGATTGCTGCCCATCTGCGTGACAATCTTCCCTGATCTGTTCGTGACAGCCCTGGCGACCACTGCCAATAAATCGATGTGCACACAAATGTTGATTCCGAAAATTCAACGTAATCAAAGTATTTGTGAACTATCGATGCTTACGAGCTGCAAATATAAAATACTTGGCATATTAAGACTAGCTGTTATAAAACTTTAAATAGGGACTGATGGAATTTAAATGGCTAGCTTATTCCAGACTATGAGAACAATAAAAAAGGCATCGTAGCGGTGAGAAAAGCATGCAGGATTTAAAAAGGAGCATTAAATAGCAAACAATTTTCAAGAGACTAGGTTTTGCAGTTATTAGATGTCCAGGAGATAGGCATGTAATTAACAGTTACGGGGGTTGTACTTGCCTTTTTAAAATGTGCTTCAAGGCACCTTTAATGCTCAGCAGGCAAGCATTTGCGTGCAATCATAAGTTATAGTTCTTTATTTGTGTTTCCTGTTTGCTGCTCAAGTTACGCAATTGCTGCAGAATTGAGAGACTTTTTTCAGACATAACTGCCTTGCGTACGTAGTCATCAGGTACTCAAAAAGCACGTAATAGCTGGATATATTGAAAGTTAAGTAAAAAGCATTGGCGTTATTTACAGCATGCATGCAGTTCTTAGCCATAACATAAAGCAACGTAGATCGCAGGGGTCCCTCCCAACCTCCTGAGGGTCGTCCCGAAACTACTTGGTCAGCATCGAATGATACAAGCAGCACACACAAAAGCTTCATGAGCGAGGAGGCCTCTTTTGTTCCACAGAATGGCTCAGCAGAATCAGATGTTCAAAAAACAGTGTTGTCATAATTACATTCTGCCAACAATCAAAGGACATGCCATGCACTACTTGTGATTGTGTTTAACTGCTAGCCTCTGCTTTTCTGGCGTAGAGTCATTCTGTGATTGAGAGGAGATGTAGTACTGTGCGTTCAAGGGTCAGCACAGCGCAAACCCTCAAAGCTTTCTACAGAGTTTTTCTCTTGTTCGGAACTGGCAAACATTTTAGCAGTGCACGAGACAGGCCCTGACAGATGCAACTCTCGCCTTGGCGGCATGCATGAAACTACTTCATGTCAGCTGGCTATCTTTATTTAAAAAAAGGAAATGAGTAAAACACTTTGAGCAATATCTACCACCATTACTTTCAGTTTCTTAAAACTCCCGGTCCAATTAGAAAATTGCGAATGTCCCTTCCACCAACTCAAGCCCATGCCTCCTAAGAGCTAAAAATAAAGGGACGTGGAGGCTGTGATTATAGAGCGAGAAAGTAATGCTGGTTAAATGCTATAGAAATAGCTTAACCGCTGAACCAGAATGCTTAAACGGCATAACATAGGCTTTAGATTCAAGGACAGCTGCAAAACGTAATGTTGTAGCTATGTTTTTTATTCATTTCTAAGAACAACTGCTTTAGCGCAAGCGTAACCTGTTCCCCTCGTAAGTGCACTAGGATGCTTACTGTCCTAGCACACTACGAACGCATTGATTACAGACTTAGCTTTACTTACATGATGAGGAGACTTCGTACAGCAGTGAGAAATATGGAATCATATCATTTTCAAATGAGCAGAGAGCACCCCTTCAAGCAGGGGTGGTAGCTTTACAAAGTCCAGACACTATCCAGATCCCAAGAGAGGGATTCGGAACCCCAAGGACCACATCCGCATGGGTTACACAGAGGTTGTCCAAAAATACAAAGTTTCAATTAGTCAACTTTTCCCAGGCCAGGAGCGCAGGCTATGATACCATTGTACTCAAGTGGAAAGCATCCACCATTAAACGTTGTGGCGGACTGTGCGGCATTTAACCGCACATGGAGCACTATGCAGGGTTTGTAGCTGGACGGTAAGGGCTTTTTGCTAGGGGATGTTTTGGAGCCTTCTTTCATTGACAGTCTGCTTCTCTTCAGTTTGCTTCTCTGTATCAACCCCGTCAGCTAGGCTTCTGCTTATGGCAGCGGCTTTGTCGGTACTTCAAGTTCTACCGGCATCTGGGACTTGTTAGGCTGATGGGGGAAGCTGGATAGCCATGTACCCCTCTGAAACTTTTAATGCTCAGCAAGCATTTACATATGTATTGTCTATTTCTTTTGTCCCATCTTTCATGCTGATTTAAGTATGAACCTTCAGCAACAAGCCCAGTTCGCCACACTTGTACGATCATAAGGTATAGTTCTTATTTTCTGCTTCCTTTTTGCTGCTCAAGTTACGCAGTTGCTGTAGAATTAAGAGAATTTTTTGTGTATTAATAGCAGTACTCCTTAGGTACAGAAAAAGCGCAGAATCACTGGATGTATTGAGAGTTAAGATTAAAGCGTTGGTTAGATTTAGCTGCATTCATGTAGTTCTTAACCATAGCATGCATGCCGGTCATATTTTAGCATCAATAGTACTTGTTTACATAGTAATACAAAATATCCATTGTTACTGCCATATGTGGCATCTCGCGTTGCAAATAGTCCCGTCTTGTTCTAGCAACTGCATTGCAATTTGTCAAATTGGTACTGAAGAGAGCCATGAACGGCATACAGAAAATGGATACAACTTTATTTTCCTATCTGAATGAAGATGGTGTGCATCAACAAAATTTCTCCAGAAGACCACTGACTAAACTGACGTTGTTTTGGAAATGTGGTATGAAGCTGTTGCATGGAGTAGCCCAATGATTTAAGGAACAAAATCGAAATGCATTATTGTGATAACTTGGGCACACCAAACCAAATGAGCATGGCAACAGCAGCGCAGTTGGTGAATTTGGAGGTGCACCATGCATCTGCATTGTACTTAGGCCCAGTGATCCAATGGCAGTGCATTTGGTGACATGAGGTGGCACATTCTAGCCACAGTGCAGCACATTCCAGCTGCATGTGACAGTATGGTCATGAGTGATGAGCAAGTAAGGTGCAGTGTTAATAAGAGTGCACATGGCAATATCATTCTGATTGAAATTAGTCAAGGAAAACAGTTATATATAGTTATATATGGAGCAACCTCTCTGTTAGCTGTTCTTACTTGACTTTTGCAACGCCACTGCAGTAGTGAAGGAGCAGCAGGAGAGTGTAGACACACTCACAGAGTGTTCAGAACATGGTGGATATGCTACTCACTCGCAGCATATTCTGTTGTTTAAGATTACTTAATAAAGGGGTACAGACACCGATTTTTTTGATTGGGTGTTTTTTTCTTTGAAATGATGCATGAGACATTAGTATAACATGCATCACCACATAATATTAACCTATTACTGTGAAATAATATATACTTCATTATGTTCCCACTTATTTCAGTTCAGTTTCAACAGCTGAGCAATGGCTGTGACGTCGATGCTAATTATAGGTCATGTGAGGCATGAAAAAAACTGCCATATAATCACTGCGTTGTCGTTTTCATTTACCACAACGCTAAAGCCAGCCTTCCATAAGCAGTAAATCACAACGAATGAAGAAGCAGCAATTATATTGCAGTTTCTTTGATGCCTCACATATCCTATACTCACCTTTGACGTCATCGCCATCATTCGGCTGGTCTGTTGTGCACACATTACACTGAAGGAGCTGTTTGACTGGCATCTTTTTATTTGTCCAGGCATGGCAGAGCAAAAGCTTGGTTCTCCAGAAACACTACAGACCATAAAAGAAAAGGCTTCGCTTGCTTTTGTTTGTGCTGCATCTTGTTTGCTATAAGCCATGGTTGACACATTCTTATGTTTGTTTATTTTTCAAATTGCTTCTAAAATCTCTCTTGGAGGGAGTATTAGTTGGGGAGGGGACAAATAAATCACAGAAAGCAACAAAAGACGGCAGGTAAATAAAACTGATGTAAAAAAATAAAAGCATGCATGCTAGCAAACTAAAACAGAAACAATTTTAAATTACCTATGGATGCAATGGTTAGAGAAGCAGAAATCAGCTAGCATGGCAGTTTATTTTATTTTGATAGTGCGAAGATGTACTGACAACTTGCTACTTGGCTGGCAAAGAGCAGTAGCATGAAACCTAGTGTACATGTACACATCTGTGCTCATGAAAGTCATTTACAGGACATCAGTCTGTGAATATGTTTGTGCCTTCCAAAGATGAAGCTCCCAGCCTTTTTAATATCAAGAACACACAACCACTGCATTAATTACCAAGTTCAGGCAGCATTTGCTCTCTTGAGATACTAGGCATGAATCGAAATACAAACCTACGAAATACAAATCACAATAATATGGGTAGACCAAGAAAGATTATGTTGTATGTTAATGTCCACATACTTAAATCATGATGTGGGAGAAATAACAGTGCCACACAGTACATAGTTAGGGCTGGAGTAAGCATGTCGCCAGCGAAAAGAAATTAGCGAAGTTTTTTGCACATTCAAAGACAGTAATTACGATTTGCACCTAGATTCAGTGCATAAAAGGTCTGACTCGATGGCACAAACATTGGTGTTATTGCTTAGAGCTAGGGCAATAAACAGTGCAGTCATTTGAGAATAAGTGAATGACGTGGGAAATGTTTGAGGTCGTGTTTTTTCTATATATTAGGAAAAAAGACTGAGGGCACTTAAGAGAGTCAAATATGCAAGGGTGCATGAAAATGAAAACGTGAAAGTTTTAAAAGTAGCCTTTTACGGGGAACCTTACGAAACGCTTTTTCAAATTCTAAAAATAGGATGCCAGCAGGAATGTTAATATGAAGGCTAGAACTAAGATCATTGATGAATAATGCTGTGTCTCACAAGAATGCAGTGCACAAAACCCAGAACGGTCGGAATGAAAGAAATTGCAAGTTATTCGAAAATTTACCAAATGTGAATGAATTGTATGTTCCATTAGTGAAGAGCTAATGCAAGTAATGGATATAAGGTGGCAGCTGCTGGGCAACTGTGAAGGACCTTTTTTTGGGACTTGAGTGACATTGCCTTCTTCGACTTCCAGTTTTGCAACCTGATGCAAGGGGCTGTTGAAGAATATGTGATAAAATAGTACTTGAGACATGCTTGGTGCAAATTAATATTCTTGAATTAATTTCGTTTACACAAGCAGATGAAGCAAGTTTCAGTGCTTAATAAAGTTTCGTAATTCCTTGGGGTTCAAATGTTATGTCAGCGTTAGATTCTGTATACTATGGCCTGCTGTTGCTTGCCAGTGAAGTAAGACGGAAACAGCAGAGTGCAACACGGTCACTGTAGAGATAGGGAAATCCTCAGGAAAACACTCCTCCGGAGCCTCCCAGGATGTGGAGATAAAGGGGCGTGTGCCACATTGAAGCTTGGCATTGTGCGGGGGAGAGGAAGAGACAAGAAGTCGCTTCCTGTCAAGCATCCTCTTGGGCCATTCCGTCTTCCTGTGTGACTGTGCCCTAGCTGCCGTTAAAGCCAACAGTCGGCTGCAGGCATTGTCTCTTCTGCTTGAAAATGGCGTGCAGGGCAGTATGGCTTCTGATGCTTTTGTTCGCTGTCTCAGCAGCACAGAATGGCACAAGCGTATTTACCACAGACCCAACGACAGACCAGACCACTTCACTTTCTTCGACTGGTGAAAAAATTGACCTTGACTGCACTTTCAACGCCCCAAGACTGGAATGCCATGGTGAGCAGGTGTACACACCACTTTTACCTCTTGTGGCCAAGGAACTCTCACAAGCAGTGCAGAGCGGGAGCCCCGTTAAAGTACTTTTCTTGGCCATAAAGTCACTTGGCTCTCTTGAAAATGGCTCTCTGTCATTGGAGAACATAGAGAAGGTGCATGTTGTGAGAAGTGATGTGTCCAGTGTGCTACAAGGTGCCTTTGTGAAAGCAGCTTCATCACTTCATACCCTCGACTTATCTGAGAACAAGCTGACATCAGTACCAAGTGCTGCACTACAAGACCTCTCCAGTCTAACTGCACTGAATCTGTCCCACAACCAGATCACAGAGCTGACTGAAGACTCATTCAGAGGCATTCAGGGCCTCAAGGTCTTGTCACTTGAGAAAAATGAAGTCTCATCAATCGCTGTAGGTGCTTTTTTCCACCTGGAGCATCTGGAAGATCTTGATTTGTCTTCTAATAAGCTGACCACGTTTGACTCAACTGTGTTTGGCAAAACAGCGCTTGAAGTTTTGAAGCTCAGCTCCAACCTACTGGCATCTGTTTCGCTGGAAAGCTCCCTTGACCACCTCAAGCATGTCCACCTTGGCCACAACCAGCTCACCAATGCCGGAATGAAGCTTGATCTTCCCAGCCTTATTACCCTGAATGTCAGCCACAATGCTTTGACTGAACCCAAATTCGACTCACTTAAATCATTGAAGGCTTTAACTATATCTCACAACCCACTTGTGATGCTTTCGAAGAGCTGGCTGGCACCACTGCTGAAGATTGAAACTCTGGATGCAAGTCACTGCAAGCTCAAGAGGCTTGATGGACAGTCATTGTCAGGAATTGGAACCTTGAGAGTTCTCAATGTTAGTGGCAACTCTATCCACACAGTGGACTCAGCGGCCTTTATGGGACTTCACTCACTCACCGTGCTCAACTTGTCAGACAATGAAGTTACCTACATCAACCAGAATCATACTGTGGACTTAGCACAGCTGGAGCATGTTGACCTTTCAGCAAACAGCATAGAATATGTGTTTGCTGGTGCCTTTGCCCGAAGCCCTCACATTAGAAGCATTAACTTGAAAGGTAAGTCCTTCTCGTCCCACTTACTGTCTTAGCTCTTCTGAAAAAGCAAAGACTAGTCGTGCCAACTCTGCAGTAAGCACTCTGAGCTAATGAACAGCTTCCACATTGGCTTTACATGTGTCGTAATGTGCCAGTTAACTGTTAAAGCTTTCTGCACATGCGGCTTTGTGTAACATGTCACTGAAAACAAAAAAACTAGCTAGTAAAGTTAATAGCTAACTTGTCTTACTAGTTAAGAACTACCATATTTTTCCTGACTATTGTCCACAGACTATACATGTTATAAAGCTGAAATTTCACGTGGTGCAAGCTATGAATGATTTAATTTGTAAAATAGTTTATCAGAGCTGGAGAAGACTAGCGTGGCTGCCAATGTAAAACAAGTAACCCGGCTATGCCTGCAACATTTCACCGTGCTAAATCGCAACGAAATCAGCTTCAATATGCGAGATACCTGGAGTGGCTCCTTTCAGTGCTTGAATTCGTGAGCACATGCGGATAACCTCGACAAATATAAATCAATCAGTAAATATGCAAGTGCTTAAATGTACAAGTAACACCAGTGGTGGCATATAGTCCGTCTTGAAGAATGGTTGTGATCTGACTTCTATGTGGTCTAATAAAAGGCCCAGAGTTTTACTGCTTGACAGTAAAATTTTTGTTTAGCAATTGTATTCTGCTTGCAGAGCATGTAAAAAACTTAATTTTGCCTAAAATTTTTCCCAGTGAACTACACACTGAGTGCGGACTATCTAAGCGAATACTTTTAATTGAAGCCGTAATTTGCCCCTCTGGAGATATATCAGGTGCGGACTATAGCTCTATAGCAGGAAAAATGCAATGCGGTAAACATATTCTCCACTACTGCCAAACTTCCCGTTGTTCAGATGGTGTTATGCCGCAGATCCTTTTAAATGTGCCGAAAACACCTTCACCTTTACAGCAGCATAATTTTTGCTCAAAACCCACTGGAACATGTAAAAGCATAATCGCCATCATTCGTAGAGAAGCTGCAACCTCCTGGTACCAGTAAAGTCACTTTGCATTCTAGATCATTTCATTCTTTTCTTTTGCTAGCCAGGCAAAATTGTTTACATAGAGGCCACAATGAGTCAGGTATAGGTTATCAAGACATGCAAATCATTTAAAACATCACCACTTTCGTACAAAACTCTTCCATAATCCTCTAGTTGATCTGTTACCACTGTACAAAACTCTGGAACTTCCATAATCCTCTAGTTGGTTTGTTATCACTGCACAGAACTCTGCATACACTTTGTTGTTGCTGTTCCATTCTGTAGTTACATATAATGCTGCCTGTAAACGGTTCCTTGACTTTCCCTGTAACACCTCTTTCCTCAGGTTGGGCACAGCACAGCCTAGGTGCCTTCATGTGTGCAAGATAACTGCACTTCCTTCTTTCTCATTCACCTAATGTTCACACAAGAGTCGCACATGAGGCAAGCACAGTAACATTTACCATGTTGCACTAAAAAGTAATGTCAGAACACAAAGCTTCTCAAGGCACCTGTTTTCTGTTCAAATACAGTGTAATTATCAGAGCAGCTAAGCAAAGCTTTTGACTAGGCTATTACGCTGATGACACATTTATCCAGTGAAGAAACATGGGTAATGCAGAACAAAAAGCAGGGACTCGGTGAAGATGGTATGCGGCCAAACAACCAACTTTCCTCTTCGACCTCGAACAGTTCAGTCCTTAAATTTGTCAGCAAAGCAGACCCTTCTATGCTATCACTTAATTTGGAAAGCAAAATATTCATATCAACAGTAAGAAATGTTGTGTAAGAATATTTGGTGACTGCCTCTCTCTATCACCCAGACATCTGGAACCATTGTGCAAAAAGGAGTTCATTTTTGCATAGTATGTGTGCTCAAAAAAGGCGGCACTGGCACCGTAGTATTGTGCAGCTAACATTTTTACTTTTGGTACAAACATCAAGAGATACACCAAAAAAGAGGCATAACCAGAACAAAGGAGGAGTACTTCCAATGCATGCGCACACACATTTAATACAGGCCGCAAGCACTCAAGTTTGAAAGCAATGTGACAGTCACTAGTATTGTTGGATTTTGTTTGTCTATTCTTTTTAAAGGTGATATGCAACAGGATTTAGCACTAGAGGGAGTGATTGTTTGTGTGCACAATATTTCAGTATTCTGCAGTTAAGTGCTTTAAATGCACAGCATAAATTAAAAGCTAACTTCTTGGAACTTCTAGACGGTCTCACCATTAAGGGCACCAATACTGGCCCGAGCACAGAGAATGCAAGGCAAGGACACGTGTTTTATAGTAGTGGTAAAGAGATCACAACTATAGGATCAATTCAGACAAAGGCACTCATCTGATGTCTGACACATCCTCATAACACCTAGTCAGTTGCCTCTATTCAACGACTTATCATTTATGTCAGACCTGCCTGCCATTTGCACAACATGTGGCAGTTGGTTGCCAGTGTGCATAATAATTCACGCTCTTTTGTTTTCGACTCACGCAGGGAATTCCCTTGACTGTGGTTGCGAACTTCATGGTTTTGCCAACCTTCTGAAACACGGAAAGTTTACAGAAGAAACTTTGTCTTCTGCACTGTGCGACGACGGCTCACGCATTGTAGACTTCAATTTCACAGCACTTGAATGCATTACAGCCAGCATATCAACTACTAAAGTGTTGCCTTTTGAAACCACTGGCTCAGACCTTTCAATCTCCACGACTATCGTTTCAACCACTACAACTTCTGAAATGGACTCTGTGAGGCCTTCAACCTCTCAGCCCACAACAGTGGCACCATTTAATGGCCGGCTTACTCTAGTACATGTGGAACAAGATGACGAAAAGCTCTCTCTCACGTGGAATGCGTACAGTGCCAGCGACCCACTTGACCAACTGCGGTGCCTGGTGACAGTTGGCTTTGCCGAAGAAAAATTTCGGACCAACGTGACTGGTCCCTGCCCTCCAAGTGCACGAAACAAAACATTCCACGTTTTTGTTACTAAACCAGGACGCAGGTATGAAGTGTGCTTGCTTGCCTTCAGGAAAACAGTAGAAGTTGCTCGAAGCTGCAGCATCTTTAATACAAGTGAAGCTAAGCCCACAACACCAGTCCTGCCAACTACTACTGGGGGATCAGTGACAACCCTCCCTTATGAGAAAATAACAGCGTTCACCTTTGCTGACAGCACAGTACTAACTACGGACAGTGCAGTGCAGACACCAACGACGAAGCGAGAAGACAGCAATTTCCGAAATCGCCTGAGATTCCATAGTAACACGTCAAAGCCACATGAGCTCAGAGTTCACTGGCATTTTTTGCCTCCTTTCCCCACCAAATCAGGCTGCCGCTTCAATGTAACGGTGCTCAAAAACAAGGGTGTGCTGACACAGACTGAAGCTGCCTGCTATTCCGATGGACAATTGATGGTGGCTGACATTGCCAAAAACGACGACTATGACGTCTGTTTCAGCCAGTTTGTCCTTGACATTCCTGCAGACTGTCATGAAATTCCATTAGCGAAGCCTGTTTACAGCAGCGAGGTTACAGTCGGGGCTGCATCAGCTGGAAACCGAGGAGGGTCTCGCACGCCTGTGGCCTTGCTGGTCATGATTGCTGCCTTGGCTGTCATAGCAGTCCTCGCTATTGTTTTGTTCATTCATAGAAGGCTCCAGAGACGTGCCATGGCCCGCAGGAAGGCAGGGGAGAGCGTCTTCCATCTGCAGATCAACCGTCGGTCGGGCACCTACATGGTCCAGGATGCGACTGAAGCTCGAACCACACAGTCCACTTCAGTGTCCCAGGATGGAACCAAGATGTCGCAGAGAGCATCGTCTGTGGATGAGCTTTGACAATGTTTTGTACCTGAGACTAACGCTTTAATGCTTCACACATGTGGCAATGAGTCAATGTATATAAGCTTATTCATTTCACACTGCCATTGTAAATAAAACCTCTTGCGATTTTTCATTGCATTTTGTATTAAAACACAGAACTTTCTTGGAGAAATGTGTTGTAAAGCCTTGGACTGCACCACATTTTACACATAACTATATGTGTAGTAAATCTCTCTTGGAAGATGATGCCATTGCAGAGAATATCATAGGTATACTGCATCAGGTGAAACTATCTCCACAACCTAGCATGTCTGGTTTTTCTCTGTTATGAGCACTTTCTACAAAATCTGAATACAAAATTACTAAATCAAAACATATTTATGGGAATAGAAGATATAGTACAGCACTTATTCACTTGAGTCACAAGGTCAAAGAATTACAGCATGGACCTTGAAATTGCCAGCAAGATAGTAAAGGTGTGAGCATAAAAACTGAAATTTCAAATTAAGTTTGAACTACTTTCACACATAAAGAGTGAGCTCACTGAGACTGCTTAGCTGCTTGGTGCTAAACAACAGAACATAAAGCCTGTTCAATTTCAACATATTTTCAGATTCTATTTGTACTTTTCAGAAACTGCCTTGTAAATACTCAGTTCACGTTCCGTTAGCAGTTGTCGCTGTCTGATTTAGCTTCTGTGCAGTGTAGCAAAAACATCTAGTACCCAGATGGCAGAACGTCTATACCTAGCCATGCAGTCACTTATATCACATGGAACAATTTTAACCCTCTGTTTTTCTCTTATTTCCTTACATCGGTGAATGTACACGTAAAAAAACCTGCGACTTGGTTGATCCATGGCAAGTAGAAAGTGGCAGCCATGAAGTAAACGACACCAAGGGAACGACACAGCCTTGTGTTGTGCGTCCTTCCGTTGCTGTCATTTACTTGTTGACCGCTGCTCTCTATGTGCTGTAAATGCTGCACCCAAACTGCACAACTTTTTGGGCTTGTTGGTGCATAGTCGATTAACAAACTGTAGTGCAGCCGAAGAAGAAAACACAGAAACATCGCTCATACTGTTCATCTCCGTTTCTGTGTCTTTGTTTTTTGTTGTGTTGCAGTTCGACTTTAGTTGGGACACCTCCAACAAAGACTTTACAATGTGAGCAGCAAGCACTGTCAGTTTTAAGGAGTTCTGAAGATCCTTTATTTCTCAACGGTCTCTCATGCTAACTAGTACATCTTCTCACACAAATGTGTGTAAAGCATTAAATGTGAAATCAGCCTATTTTGTAGAGACCCTTGTTCTCTTGTTCCAGGAGAAGTTGTCACCATAGCTCTTTCGTGGAGGTCTCTTGGGTGCAGGTTCATCTATATAGTAGTCCCACCCTGGACACAAACAAAACCATGTTGAAATTTTGCCACCTCATTTAATAGGTGGCTACTTTGTCCCACCAAGTATAGCCATGAAAAGATCTTACCGTTCTTCTCGCAGAATGCCATGGCTGCTTCCTTGCTTGAGAAGTCCAAATTCATGTTGGACAATGGATCACCCCTACAGATTGATGAAAAACAATCTGCGTTCATGCAGTCAGCAACGCTGTCCTCCGCTGATCAATATGCCACCACAACACACCATGCAACACAGACACATGGCTAGTATCTTTTAGTGCGAAAGCACTCCTAGCCACATTCCCCAGGTTTCAGCTGTGTGTGTCTGTGTCTGTGAAGCCTCTGAGTAGCAAGTGTAATTTGGCTCACTGGGTCAATGAACACCTCAATTGTGCTGCAAGTAGGTGATGGCATCCACCTGCAAATTGAGGAAGTTATGCACCTTTCATTTCCTCAAAACCAGTGGAATGTTAGACTCCCTTTATTTCAAGGAAAGGAAAGGTGCATAACTGGCTCCCTGGGTCAGTGGACACCTCAATCCCACTTTGAGGTACATGGTAGTGGTGTCCACCTGCAAAAAACTGCACTTTCACACAATATTTCATGCTTAGCAATGTTACACCATCAGCCATTTTTTTCACACTATTTTTTCACACTGACTACAAGTTGCAGACATTAGACTATAACCTCCCCACAATGTTAAATGCATAATATACTCACTACAGCTATGATGTAGCCCAATGTTCTTTTTTTCAATATACGCAGTTGTTACCAATTTAAAGCCTTCATTTAAAGCCTTAACTAAAATATGTACTATTTGCTTGTTATTGATTACTTGATTGTACACATATTCTTACTAGTTAGCAATGCTTGTCTATTTGATATTTTTCATGCAATGAGATTAGACATATTTGTACAATAGATTTATTTGAATTAGTGATCCTGTTTGCTTATGCCTGGAACATGTTTCAAACATTTCCTTTGTGTTGTAACAGCTGCCTGGCCCTCGTCAAGCTGTTTATTAACAGGTTTGCCCAGGCAGCCGGCCAGAACTTTCTGGGAAATAAAACTGAATTGAATTCAATTCAGCTATGAGTGAACAGCTGGTGAGCATGCCATCTCAAGCTGACATCAATCTTGATCAAGCAGACTGCAACATCTCACCACAGGAAACAAAGACTACATCTACACAGTGAAAGGGTTGCACAAGAACTCTAGCATTTCAAGGATACTATAAGTAATGATACATTTGATTCAAGCCTCAAATCAGTACAGTACCATTTGGTGGCTGGAATGTTTCCAAAGTATGCCAATGTTCAGGAGTGCTCAAAAACAGACCTTTATTCACTAGAAAATTAAAATGCTGTCAGTGTTTCCTAAGTGCCGTTAACCTGATTAAATGGATTCCTCACGCATTCCAAAAACCAGTGCAAAAACAAATATTGAAATTGAAGCATGCAAACAAAAGTTATTCCACTTTGAAAATTCAAAATAAAAAGATCAGATGACAATGCATTTAACTCGCCCATTTCACTTGCTTAGTGCAGAAACTGGGCACTACCAATCAGAACCATGCATTTGCCCTGCCGGGCCGCCCACAGCCGCAGCGCATTTTGACAGCATCACCCCTCCACGTAAACGCCGTAGAGAGGGAAAGGGCAACTAACTCAACAAAGGATGTTCCCCGATGTTTCTTTGCTGTTAGAAGTGGAAGGCTAACACCAGTCCACCCCCAACACCCAATATCGCCTCCTGTCTGGCTTTTGTTGCCAACCAACTTTTCTTCCCCCCCCCCCCCCCCCCCCCCCTCCTCCGACCCTTTTTTTTTTTTGCTGTTTTCATGGTGTGGTTTGAACAGTACTAATCTCTACGAAAGTATGAAGCGAAATGGAAAGTGTCACCCCTAGCGTTATCCTTATTAGTTTTTGTCTGCTTTCACTACTTCTTTCCAGTTTTTGCGGCATGCGAAAAGCTTACAGCTCTCGAAGACATCAATCATACTTTGGATCTATTTCCCGGGTATAAAGGAACTAGGTCCAAACTAGACGCCCAACCAATCGGTAGGGCAGTGCCTATTCTGGCTGCGATCTCATTTACGCTACTGAAAATCGCCACCACATTTTGACATCACTGACTCAAAATGGTTTGGTTTGGTTTATGGGGTTTAACGTCCCAAAGCGACTCGGGCTATGAGGGACGCCGTAGAGGAGGGCTCCAGAAATTTTGACCACCTGGGGTTCTTTAACGTGCACTGACATCGCACAGTACACGGGCCTCTAGAATTTCTCCTCCAAAGAAATTCAACCGCCGCGGCTGGGATCGAACCCGCGTCTTTCGGGTCAGCAGCCAAGCGCCATAACCACTCAGCCACCGCGGCGGCCGACTCAAAATGAGCATTTCTGAAAAAGATTAAGATATGAAATATTGCGATTTCAGCCATCTCTTTTGGGTGCTCAGGCAACACAATGTCCCAAACTTTGCATGCCCAGGTGAAAAAAAGCTAGCACTTCCAGCTGGATTATTGAACTGGTACTCATACTTCTCCAGCTGGAAACCATGCCTTGACAGCTGGAATGATACCTGTCTCCAGCTGGAAACCATGCCTTTACATCTGGAATGATATCTGTTTCCAGCTGGATTACTGAACTGGAAATCGTGTCCAGACTTTCCAGTTTGCCCCAGCCGTAAAATTTCCAGCTGGAGTAGCTCCAGTTCAATTTTCTGCTACTTCCAGCTCAAAGAAAATATCACTCCAGCTCGAAAGTGCTTTTCCAGCTGGAATGCTGAGTCACCATATTCATCTGGGTACAAACAATGAATGAATGAACGAGCTTTTTATTTAAAAAGGAAGGCTCGAGGCTGTTTGTAGGAGAATTAGGTTGTTAAGGAAGGAAAAAGTTTGGACCTATTAGATACATGGCAGGACGGCTAGGTGGTCGAGCCACGCTTTACACTGCTTTGTAGAGGCCACTTAGCAAATTTCCCAATATCTCCCCAGATGCTGTTTGCTCCGTGCTCTGGTCAATGCACGAAATCTCCGCTATCGGTGGGAAAGCATGCTCGGTGACGAGGTTGTGCATCCCTAGCGGAACTCTGAGTAATGACAAACTGGGTGGTACAAATCAGCACAGCACATACAGCTGCAGCACGGGCACTTCATGACGTCTACGTTGCCCACATGATGTCAGTGAGGGCCAGTAAGCCATTTACGGATGATGTTTGGCGTGTAGAAAGCATCGGCAATGATCTTATTAATGAAAATTTGCTCATGCCTTTTGACAGCAGTTGAGGTAGCAAGGTAATGCAGTGGTGTAACGGCCTTAAGTCGAGCACGGCTTATCTGTTTGGTACGCTCTGGTCCACACATTAGGACAGCCAAGTTGCTGGACACATCAGTAGGGCCGTCGGTAACAGCGGGGTGTGCCAGCGGAGGAAGGAACGAGATACTCTTCCTAGCCACATTGTGAGCGCACTGGTTCCCGTCGTCATCGCCCTGTGTGTCCAGGGATCCATGCGAGGCAGATACGCAAGTTGCGTGTTCAAAGGGCTCTGATTATAAGAGTAATCTGCTGTGCAATTGGGTGCGTCGAGAATGGTTTGTGGAGCTCACGCACTGCTTCATGTGAATCAGAGAAACAATCAAAACCTCATGCTTGATTAGCATCGCAAGGGCCCTTTAACAAACTTTGCGTCATATGCAAGATGTATCAGGCACTTTTTCTTCTTGGTTTTTATGTGCAAGAAAGTGCTCGTGCACTCATTTTTCCTCTCCAGCACATTCGCTGCATTCACCTTCCATAGAAAAATGGTTGCAAGAGCACAGTACAGCTTAACAAGGCTATATTTCCTGTATAACGTGTTAAAAACTCTAATGTGCTTTCAGTTACTAAAGAAAAAAAGAACAGCAGCATTCACTTGCTGAAAACTACACACAGCACAATTCTATCACGCACACTGCCTTGAGTTCTCAAAAGAACTGCAAAGCAAACTTAACCTTTTTAGTGTCAGATTGGCCATCACAAACACTCCCTTCACATTCGTTTCAAAGTGAAAGATCACCACTTGTGCACCGCAACATAGTAAGAAAATGACTGACGATTAGTTTTTGTTGCAATAGCAATAGCTGTGGAACAGGGTGGGCCCTTGCAACTCCCTGACATGGGAATAGGCCAGAACAGTCCTCAGATCCAGGGGCGCCAGAACAGGGGGTGCAGGGGGAGCAATGGCTCCCCCTCATTCACAGATGAGGCAGCACGGCTACCTCAGTCAAAGGGCACCTGCTAGGCCCCAGACTGCACCAGGAAAGTCGGGTTTATTCACAGAAGGCAAAAGGCTTGAGAATCACACAATATTCGCTTCTAGTCCTGAAATTTCCCACCTTTCTGGATGCCCATGACCCTGGGAAGATAGTGATTTTTCTGTAACACTAGAGTACAGCGCCTGCATGAGCCCTCAACGAAAATAAATGGTAATGATGATGATAGTGTTTATCAGAGCATTTTTTTCTCACTCCCCCAGTGGAAAAATAGATTCGACGCCACTGCACAGATCACATGGCTACCATGATGTAGTGTAGCCAATGAAAAAGAAACGAAAATCAGACCAACCTAGGCCAGCTCAGGTAATGAAGTCGACTTACTGCTCTGTGTCATATAAAGTTAGTCAATGATATGCAATCTTGAGTTCACATTAAACGCCCTGTAAAACAGCATGGTAACATTATCCCTAGTCTGCTGCCTCATTTTGGCAATGCACAACCACCTGGCCTCCACTAGCTTTATTAGATGAATAACCACTCACATCATTTCAGAGACAGCAGACAACTCTAAGCCTCATTGATTTAAGGAAATAGAGGAGCAGTTAAGAAAGGAGACATTAGAAGCAGGAACTCACGTGGAGCACCAGCCCATAAGCGGGTTTTCCCAGCGTTCACGTATGTCAAACTCCATCTTCCAATTGCGTGTGTTGTGGGTCCCAGACTGCATGGCATTGCGGGCCGGAATGAAGATTCGCACACGTCGAGTTTTTATGTGCTCTTCAGGAACTCCGGTAAGGCAGGAAATGTCCATCTGCAAACATAAGAAACTAAATGCATCTATCACTCCTTTCTTTCTCCTGCCCATCAAGTCTGCATTTCTTTTCATTTCATTTCATTTTTGTTTTCTTAAAAACTCCTTTTCAGGGGCATTACATGAGGAGTGGGCACAATGTTTTGATGTCATACTTAGTAGTCATGTGTTATAATGAATTATAGATGAAACAGAAGCTGCAAGGTACAAGGCCAGAGCTGCAGTAAATTTGCAGCCAACTTTAATTCAACCAAACTTTCTCCACAAATCCATCACATATCCACAGGGCTACCTGCAACGCTAAATATAAATTAGCCATAGTTATTGCATGTGACAGCAGATGCCTATATTTGGCATATTACGTCCACATGCTACAATGATACTTTTACATTCACAGAATTTATGACAAGGTAGCCTCAGTGACAACTAAATCACGATGAAGGTATAAGTACCGAAACTTTTAGTCAATATAACACAACTGAAAAGTTGGAATGCTGGTTTGTGGAAAAGCTGGCTTATGGAAGCTCCATATCCTTGGAGCATTCCGGCTTTCTCACAGTATTGTATTGACTCAGAGACTTAGTGCTATTAACTCCGTGAACATATCTAACACGAGTGGTCGCAGGTATCTGACGAGATTAATCACAACACGCACCCACACAAGCGCAGCCATGTGGTTTCAAAGGAAAACGTCACAGCTTTTTCTGCTAAGGTGGCTGCAGTGGATGTCGACTGTTCTGAACACAGCTCCGTGTTTAAAGGTTTCCCTGAACACGCATTACGTCTAGCCTCACATTACGAGCCAATTTCTTTCGACTACACATATATGAAAAATCTGTTCAATTACTTTTCAAGACATCTGGCCGCATTAACCTGCCAGTAGATTGTGGGCTGCATTCGGCTGCATTTTAGCCATTTGTTCACGCAGTAGCTCCAAGGCGTGCCAAAACATGCAACATTTGCAGAGCACCAACATTACAGGTAGCTTACTGGTGTGTCCACAGTGATTGCAGCCTCAGCAATCTGCTTCTCCTTTTGAAGCTCGGCGGGATCCTTCAGCGCGACGTCGGCATCTTCTGGTACGTAGTCAGTGACTTGGGTTGAATCGGACGACGCCAGCCGGGAACCAAGGGGCCGGAGAAGGCTACAACCACGAGAAGACGACAGAATTTTTAACTTTACACCACTACTACTGACCAAGCATTCACATCTCCAATGTTTTATTTTAATAATTTGATAAACAATACCACTCGAAGGCAAAAGTCATAACGGAAATCTGAATAACCTTCAAGTGTTTCCCAGCTAAACGCATAGTCGTTTTCACACAGGTACGTCTATAGTAAATCCCATCCCTCAAGATTATACGGAAACATCGCCCCGTACCTTTTCGCAGAGGCGTTTTGCCACAAATAAGTCAATCCGGCACGAAAAACTCGAGAAGGCAGCATACTGCAATTTTGCTTGAACAGAAACCAGACAGAAATGCGTGCGGCATATGGATAGGATTGGATTGACGTGCAGTGTACGAAATTGTGGTTTCACTGATGCACATATTTAATAATATTTAACACTTATAAAAAGACATTGTAACTCAATTATTATTTGTTTAAAGCATCTAAACAACGTCACCAATAGATTCTAAGCTATTTTATTTACATTTATACTAAATTGAAAACGCAACTGTTCCTCCTTTTATTCGAAGGCCATAAAGACGGTAGGGCATGGGTAGGGTTCGAACCCGACCGCGGCGGCCGCGTTTCGATGGATGCGGAACGTAAAAGGCGCCCGTGTGTTGTGCGATGTCAGGGCACGTTAAAAATCCCCAGGTGGTCGAAATTATTCAGCAGCCCTCCACTACGGCTGCTCTTTCTTCTTTCACTCTCTCCTTCCTCCCTTCCTTACGGCGCGGTTCAGGTGTCCACCGAGATATGTCGGGCAGATAGTGCGCAATTTCCTTTTATCCAAAACCAGTTCACCATGCAGTTTAACATGCATGGGTAGGGTTTTAACTGATTTTATCGTAGTTACCCTGAGTAGACGTGCTAAGGCTGAGAAATCTTTATTGAGCTTAAGGGTAGTGGATTAAGGCAAGCATAAGCTGCGCCGCAGGCCGTGGGACCTTTGGCGGCGCCGGCCCATTCGACGGCCTTGGTCTGAGCCGTGCGAATTCAGGTGTTCAGCCTGGGTGGCTCATGGTTTTGCTTTGCAGGGACGTCGGCACGTCTGGCGACGATATTAGACTCAGCTAGCTGATCAGTGATCTGTTCGTGCCGCAGATGGAAGTTGATGACGACGATCGCGATGTGCAATGCGCAGCGCGAGTGTGTTGCAGTTTAAAATGCTATTTATTTTTATTTTTCTGATTTTCTAAAATTTATTTCATTATTTTCTCTCTCTTTCAGTCAGTGCAAAATTGAACCATTACATGCATTGCATTCGAATTTTCACAAAAAGCCATCGTCCCCGTCTTCGATCTCCCAGCTAACAGGTCCCCTGCCGTTGCTTCGTCCAATCTGTCACCCTAAACATACTTACTCCCTTTCCTCTATAAATGCTCCTCTTTTCAGCAGTTCACCGCCTGTGTCTCGGCCACTCCCCCGTAGTGGGTATGTGCCATTTTATTCGAGGCCAACCAACCAACCAAAATGCTGCGTGTTCACCGCCTGTGTCTTGGCCACTTCCTCGTAGTGGGTATGTGCCATTTTTGAGCCCAACCAACCAAAATGATGCGTGATCGGCTGCGGCGGTAGCACATTTTCTTTATTGCCTGAACAACCACATACACAGATGCATCACATCAGCACAGTGCATAGTGCTCTCGTGCAGTGGCCAGCGAAGCTGGTCTGTTTGCACCGCCGCGGGTTCGAAATCCAGTCGCAGCAATATTTATTTTACTTCTGCACCCACGAGATCAGGAATGCCGCAAGATTCTTGGTTGGGTCTGCCCCCGTGTAGTAGTGCTCGCACTAAAACCTACCAGCCACAACCTGCTCGCTGCTCATGCACCCCAAACGTTTTACACCCCAGGTCCATTGATTGTGCTGGGACTCTGTGGCACTGCCCGCGCACAACGACGCACAATGGAAGTTAAGGAACCACCATACGTGCGATGAGGAGTGAAAGTCGAGCGCGACCCGGACGACACCGTCACCATCAGCCTGTAGGACTTCGCCTTTAGTAAGAATGAGCGCATGCAGTGCAAATTCCACCTGGCTACCTGAGCCACCTAGGATCAAAAGTTGACAAGACCACCACACCTTATAAAACCTAATATATTTCCCCTCCCCACCCAAAAGCTTTGGAATAACGTTGGGTCTGGGCTCAAGTACTGTGCATGTAACCTGCGTAAGCAAGTATTTTTTGTGATTAAAAAACAGCCTTGCAGCGTTAGCAGCTAGCATGGGTCGTATGAGCTACAAAGTTAAGGTAGCTCACCCTGACTGAGTAACCTCCTGAAAGAAAGGTCTTGAAATGTATTCCATGCGTGCATGGGACATTCGGCTACAGTTGGTGTATTTTATTTATTTATTTGAAATACTGTACAACTATAGTCAGATACAACTCAAGAAAAAAGTGGCTTTCGCCCTTCAAAGCACCCCCTTCCAGCCAGTGATGTCAGCCAGTTCTCGTGAACCTGCTAGCAGGACAATGCATATGGAGAGGACTGTTCCGGACAATGAAGGGACACCACTATCCCTTAGCTTTCATCTGCCAGTACTCGATCCCTGCATTGTCACGCTAGCAGGTTCTTGAGAATTGAGCGACTAGAAGGGGGTCCATTGACGAGGAAAAGCTGTTTTTTTTTCTTGACTTGTATCAGACTATAGAATGTAGTAAGGTCAGCAGTCGGAAACGCCCCTTGTAAGTTTTTGATCCATAGCTTGGGCAGCAGTATGTCCCGCACAGTTCAGGCTGTATCACCTTGCTGAAGCTTGTACGCGCTGCTCTGGAAGAGAAGGACTAGCGCAAGAAAGAGCACGAGCGGCCACCAGGCTTCAAGTTCTTTACGAATTCATCTGGAAGAGAAGGACTAGCGCAAGAAAGAGCACGAGCGGCCACCAGGCTTCAAGTTCTTTACGAATTCATGTTCTCTCTTCCGTGCCACAGCGCCAAGGCATGTTTCTGGTGAAAATCTCCCAGTTCAACTGGTTTATGGAACAATTCCTCGGTTAAGCAACAGGAAATTGTTCTGTGAACAGTCAGGACTGGGAAAGATTTTCACCAGGGATGGAGCTCAAGAAGAGTACATGCAGCCACTAGGCTCCGAATGAGATAAGCTGCCCCTTTTTCTCTCACCCTTCACAGGCCTCCACTCGAGACTGCGACCTCGAGAATTGAAGCGCTAACAGTTGTCGGTGTAAAACAATGGATGGGTGCTAAGATTCCTGTTTGCATTGCAGAAATTTACAGGTATACCTAGTGCTGATGGCCAGCAGGCTCAGGGTCAATCAGAGTCCTGCACCATCTCGGCTGTGAAACTTATCCAAAAGAGATTTGCTTTCATTTGCAATCACGCATGCAGTTTTCATGGTGAGAGCAATCTTGTACTAGGAGGAGGGTTTTCCCAAATCTTTTCAGCAGCACCACAGGAAAACATATTATGGCCCACTGCAGTATCACATGCATGTGCCTGGAGACTATTGACTAAGATTGTACTTTGGGAACCACCAAAGTCACAGCTCGTGGCCTGTACTGCAAGAGGCAAAATGTGACTATACCCATATACATACCAAAGGTAGTTGAAGTTAATGACATCAGTCAAGCTAAAGCTCTAAACAAGCTAAAGCTCTAAAGCTCTAAACAAGCTAAAGTTTTGTTACTCATTTGACACAAAAGCCCATACCAGAAGGTCATTGAGTACTGCAGTTGAAATGTCACACCCAAGATCTGATTAGCTAATTGGGGACAAAGGGAATATTAAAATATGTACCCACAGCCTGCAGGCGAATAATGCAGATTGCAGAAGCTATAGGGTAAAAAAAACCTGCACAAGTGCCAGCAAGTGGAAATTACTGAACTTCCTTAATTTGACTTATATCTTATTCTACTCGTTAACATAAGTCCAAGTCCTCATGTAACACATGCTTTCTTCTGCACAATGCTTTGCTATGCGAGTGCATGCAGTGAACTGTTTAACAAAGAACATACACATTGTGAAAGTTACCGGAAAAGAAGATTTAAAAAAATACAGAACACTAATTGGCTCAGCCTAAAAAAAAAGTGGCTTAAACTACATATTATACACATGGTATGTACTACAGCTGCATGCACAGCATAATAACCTGAACTGCATGTACGCAGAAGTAAGGCTATTGGGCTGCATTGTGCATATTAAGAAGACAAAATTTCCGGCAGTTTTGTTTTGGCACACTGTTACAGTTTTATGCACCACATGAATCAGCTGTTAATAACACTCATACCAACAAAAACACAATAATTACAAGACTTCTTTGTCTCATCAGCAATGAGAATTTTACTGATATGACAGGTAAGCGGCGAGTATTCTAAGCCTAAACAGAATAAAAACTAAACGAAATGCTTGTCTTTACTACAGACTATGCACTGTGCATTTTGCTATGTTGCGATAAGTTCAGCAGCCACACAGTGGACTGCTTTCAGTAGGCAGTTCAATACACTCAGGCCACGTCAGGTCAGGTCAGAGAAACTTTATTCAGAAGCCAGACTTAAAACACTGCAGGAGGTGGGGCACCTGCTCAGCTAGGACTTGCTGGATATCCAGGTTCACCAAGCACAGCAAAGCATTCCAGATCATGAACAAGGGATGGAGAAGATGAGGTGAAGACAGTCTTATAGATGTAAAGCATGTTCTTGGTGTTTGCAACTTGCCTTCCAATCGAGTAACTTTCGGGGCCCATGCCACCAATATTTATGCAGAATGCATCATCATTGTTTCCCAAATTCTAGTTTGATACTGACTGTGCAAGGATGACATTCCTTCACAAATGGCACACAGCACTCAAACTGGCTCACTCCACCAACAAGAGAACTTCGAAAACCTCTTACTGTCACTCCTGATCCAGCACGTCTATGACTTACCGGGAGAGGACAGGTAGCCACACGGCCAGTGTGCCAGACTGGACGTCTTGGATAAAATTTTCTCTTTCAACAGAAACAAAAAGTACAGGTTGGCAAAAGCGAACTTAGAGATGTTAGCTATAAGATGTCATCTTAGAGATGCTTATTATTTTCAGAAAATTTAAAACTTGTGCTGCCTTAATAGGATCAATGCTACAAAAACTTGCACAGCTTATCTCATTTTACCCTACCATGACTTGCACACCAAGAATTGATGTGTTTAAGCACCACTTCCCAGGAGTGTAAACCTTGCCATCAGGCGAGGAAGATACCAAAACGTCTCCTCTCTGGGCTGTTGCAAACCGGCTCCACTGCCGCTTCTGCTGTGCTAAAGTCAGGTGCAAATAGCCCAGCGAGCAGTATGGAGACACACAAGGAGCCCTTATTGCAGAGGTCTGCAGATGGTTGGAAAAGCCTAAATCTAGAAGTAACTGCAGGTTAGGTACTATTTGATGATGACGAATTTTTATAGCGCGAGTGCATCTGTGGCCAAAGAAGCACAAGATTGTTTCTTCTACTCAAGGTGCAGTCAAAGACTCATTTCCCAAGCATTTCACCCTAAAGAAGCCGACCACCATACCAGGGGAAAGCTTGAGCTTGTACCCACTGTATCACCGGTGGGTACCCATTGGCACTGGGAATTGAACCCCGCAGCTCCCGCATGCGAGGCTGGTGCTCAGATGACTAGGCCCCCGCTGTGGTGCTAATTCAACAAAGTTCTGAAAAAAAAATTGAAATTGTGCCTCGATGTATCTGCACGTGCTTACTGCATTACTTTGAACCCTGTGTCTGCATCATTGTACTTGTTCCTGCCGTACAACAGCATGAAAAGGCAAACAGCTTGGTAAATAAACAAATAAATAATTGAATGAAGGGACATAAGCTACTGCTGTCACACTTGTCACCTGGCCATGGCATTCAATTTTTGTAAAAACCCGACGTATTTCGTAAAACAAGATATGTTTTGTAGCCCTTAGTATATGTGCATTTGATGGTCTGAATTATTAAATTGCTGATCACTCGCTAAATAATTTCCAGAAAACTTGCAATGTATCGCCACAGCATTCCCCAGTGATTTCACTGCACATGCTCTTTTTACATTTCCTCAGTTTTGGCAGCTGGGTAACCCAGGCGCACGAACATTTATCTACAAGAGGACGCTGTCACTTCAGCTTGCTAACAATGTTATTGTTATGTACTCACCATACCGAAACAATGACAATGTATATAGTGTAAAACATAAATGCTGGTTTCAATCACACGTTCCATAATTTTTTCTGAAGTCTGCCGTTCCTAGCATTACAACTGTGAGGAAAAGCAAAACAAAGCAGGCAGAGAACAAGGAATGACCAAAGTATTTTTGTGTCTGTGTGTGCGTTACGCTGTCAAAAAAAAAAGGGAGGCTATAAATGAATTGAAAGTCCAGATATGCAATGAAACAGAAGAGATGTTTATAAAAGCAGCATCTTTATTTTCTTTTTTTGCCATACCGAAAAAAAAAAAATTACACTCTTTACGGAATAGTATACATTACAACAGTACCAAATTCTTTTTTTTTTAACTATACACCCACCCATCCTTCATACAATGATTACATCCTTTTTACTTTTATTGCATCTAGCAATCCTCCCCCCAACATGGAGAAACAGAGTGGAGAAGACAAACAGAAGCAGTTGCACAGGGTGTACAACTCGGTAGTCCACGAGCACGGCCTGTCACAGTGAACATAAGACATTTCAGGCTCTAAACTGTGCCCTGGCTCCTTACGTACCAAGGATGTAAACCAGTGATTGAGATTTGGTCGGTAACTAAGAAGTTTGACTTGCATATGCTGCTCTGGAACCAAGTGCTATGCCCTCTGAAGACTACATTCCTTAGGCTTAGACAACACAACTACTGCCCCCAGCTACAGGGGGACACAGAAGACCGAAATGCCCGCCCATTATGAGCAAGTAATTCTAACACACTTTATTTATCACACGTGAAGACATAGCGGTACTATCTCTTTTTCTCCTTTTTTTTTACTTTTCTGAACTGTTTTTATATCGAAGGCTCTTAATTTTTTTTTTATCCTTCATGGAAGTGGAGCACACTTAATGCAACACGATGTGTGTGCAGGGCGTCTACACAAAGCTACGGCCTCAGTTTGTTTGTCACTGATACTCTTCAATTTCAAATGGCTACAGCAAACAAGGTGCAGCTACTGCACACCCTACAATAACTGCACTAGTTATGTAATGGCACAAGAATCTGAGAAGCTTTGGGGGCATGGAGGAGCCCAGAAAACTGTCGTGAAGATTTGGCTGGCTGGCTGCTTTTGTTCTCTTGCATTTGCTTGCCCACTTGTTATCCAAGAACATTCAATGACTCTTCCATGCAGAGACAAAAATATAACTGTTGTGATACTATGGACAATGTTTCTGAAGCTAGCTGCTTCACACTGTGCAGGATTGTTCATGACAGAATCACCTATGCACATCCTACACAGGTTGTCGGTTAAGTAAAAAGGAAGCTCATTCAATCACTGCACTATGCAACGTAAATAGATGCCCTATCGAGCCAAGCACATCAATTCATGTACCTATAGAGCTCTCTCGCTTGCTTTGGCAAAAAAGACTACAGACATCTAAAACGTCACTCACTCCCGCAATCCTTCCCCTCTTGACGCAGTATTTAACATGATCTGGTCACCCGTGCACAGAAAAGACTTCGTTCAAAGCCAAGAAAACAGATGAAGAAAAGAAAAAATCCTGCTCTCTAATGCTGACAGCACAAGTTGAATTTCAAAACTGGCTAGGCCCGTTGATGGCCAAGTGTTCTTTTTTGATCAGCATGCCATGTACCAGTTTACTTTTTATATCCTCCTGTATCGTTGTACTTTTCTATAAGGCAGGTATGCAAGAAGACACACTTAGAGAACAACAGTTTGCACATCCACACACAACTCATGCACACAAACACAACACACACCCACACATGCACTCACGCAATCTCACTCCCACACGTGCAAGTACACACACATATATACTCTCAATGCCAGCACTGCATACACCCTTACACGCTATTTCCTCAATGGTTAAGGGTGTACACTCAACTGCTGCAAAGACTAATAAATGCGTCCCATCACACCAACGAGCCCCTCGGTAAGCAGCAAACAAAACATGAAGACCCATGACTGCAAGATGTCATAAAAGGGCAGATCTTTTTCAGTAAAATGACTTCTAACATACAAGAAAAAAATGCACTGAAATTTCTCGTGCACAATGACTGTTACACACGTGACGGATGCCTTGCAATTTTTAATTACTGAAGAAAAAAAAGAACAAAATGAGATGTGGGGCCAACACAGAAGTCACCAGTTGAGCACATGTGTTCTCAATCCTACTGTAACCTGCCGGACGAAATATGGCACTAGGACAACAATATGCACCACTCCCTACCTCAGAGACATGATTGAGAGCCTATCTAAGCCATGTGAGGAAGAGTTGAATATAGTATATACAAAAACAGAATGCTTAACCGTGCTGAATTTAATTAGTAGCATCTCTTCACTACACTACGCTGGACCTAAGTTAGTACATCTTCGACACATCTCTTTCCTGAGTTGTCCTACCGGACAAGCTAGACTCGCAGAGCAAGGAACGGTGAGTTGTCTGCATGCTACTTTTTGTCAAGACAGTCTCACAAAGGACTTGACCCAGCTAAGCTCTCTAAAAATATCAGTGCAGCTAGCAACAAATGTAATTCTTTGTGTCAGATGTGTTCGAAGCACTGCAGTAGAGAACATATCTCTCCTGTGTTCCCACAGATTAGAAAAAAAAAAAAGAGCTGGCAGATTAGCTGCTCCTCATCAAGCATATGGAACTGAGAAGAAGCAATTACGTGATGCAAATTCTGCACTGTTGTGCTCTGAATAACTCAACGGAAGCAAGCTAAAGAGCATTTGTAGCTATGCTAAACACAACGGCTGAAAGTTTCCCTGTCTTTTATACGCATATACAACTGAGCAACTCTTAAGCAGAGAAGAAACAAACTCTGTTTCAGACTAGCAAATAAATACACGACTTTAAAAAAATCTAGCCTTCATTTGTTTGCGTGCTGCCACAACAGTAAAATCTTGAGGGTGGGGCAATGCAGGGAGAAACAAGTAAGCTCGAGACCACACACTGCTAAGTCCTGCAAGGAAGAACAGCTAAGAGAATGCCGCAACGGCTGTCACAATGCAGTGCATTTCGCTGGCTCACACCTTCTGCAATCAGATTAACAGACATACCACAGGTTCAAACAAATGCACTGTCCACTGCTAGAACTGTGCAGCCTTTTGGCCCTAGCAACATGTAACAAGAACAACTATAAAAATGCTCACAGCAAATAGTTGTCCACCACGTAGGACAGGATTGTGTCTTTGTGGGCTGGTCGCTTCAGCTTTCTTTTGCCAAATCGTCAACATGCACAGCTAAGGGAAGCCACTTCACATTACCATAACCATATGCATCTGAATGAAGGCCACCCCATGAGATAGTCTCCTGCGGCCCAGCTGACACCATCGACCGACATTTCCAAAAGCACAATGGCGGCTGTGACCTTTGGGTCAACTTTGTAACTGGCTGTACGGGTCCTTAGAAACCGCTCTCAGACATCTGTGACAACAGCAACAGCAAACATGACAGGAAGAAAGTTTCTCCAGATGTGTTCCCATGGGCCTCATCGCAAGCAACAATTGAGATGAAAAGCTGAGGAAAAATGTAGAGCAAACATTTTCATACACGCTCAATACCAGTCAGGTAAAGAAGTGGATGACTCCAAATCGCGAAGACCTCAGAAATTTCCACAATGTTCATCTCAAGCTGTATCGACGAGGCTCATATTCAGCACAACTAGAGAGATGCAGTGGTGTGTCTCTGCGACAGATTGGTTTTCTCTTTCCGCACCACTAGGACGGAGCCCTGCGAGTGGCCCACCAGTGTTCTCGCTGCACTCGTGGTGGTCGCCGCCCAGGAGGCCGCCGGTGTGGTCTGCATCTCGCACCGCTCTATGCCCAGCAAGCCCTTCGTTTCTCGAATGTACCCCGAGCCCTCGGCAAGAAGGGGTACATTGGGGGAACGTCCAGAAGGGGGCATTGGGGGGAATGAACGTCCAGGAAAAGAAATAAACCTAAGGGCTCATCTGGCGTCAAACGGACGTCTCGCTGCCATTGGGAAAGGGCTTCTTGGCCTCTTGGGGCGAAGCGTGCTTGGAGGGCACGGGCGTTGGGGCGTCAATGCGGATGGTGATGCCACAGTCCTCCTCGTCGTCCTCTTCAGCCATGGTAGAGAGACGCTTGCGTTCCTCTTCGTTGAGCGCATCTTTCTTACTTCCACGTTTCTTTTTTCTGTGCCCGGCCGCAAGAAGAGGGTAGGAAGAGAAGCACAAGAAGAGTTCGTGGTGAGAGGCCACAGAGGGAAAAAGAGGGAAGAGAGAGGGAGTGAATCAGTGCACGCAGCTCACTTGGCAGTGGGACGAACGGGCACCAAAGTAGTCAAACATGAGGCAGTGGCAGTGTTGGGGCACCAGTTATTAGCTGTGTCAGGGCCCAGGTGCAACAGGCAAATGCTTTATCATACAACAAACGCTACGCTGAATCTCCTGTACGTTCTCCGAGGACTACACTGGTAGTAAAGCCTAGTTCATCCAAAGCAGAACGCACACTCAAAAACCCAACGCTGTCTCAATGGGTTTCCCAGCCAGATTATTAAGCTGCAGAAATGTGGTGTAGACTCCTCTCAAGGATAAGCACACCAGGCAGACAGCAACAGCACTACTGTGTGATGGTGTTATATCTTTCTTCACCCCATCTGAAGTTTGCAAGCACCTATAAGCCCAAAAGTAACCTTGACTAACTTGTGAATGTCTCTCTATGAAGCAAAAACCTTGTAAATGGGCTTAGCCCTTAAAAATTAGACGCATGAGCTTTCCACGCATTCTTCTCAAAGCTCCAAGAATTCAGTGGGCATAAATGGCCATGCTGCAAATGTTTATGACATACTAGAGCTAAGGAAATTAGTTGTTCGACCTTTTCCCACTTGATTGAATGAACATTGCTTTCTCAGATATTACTCATTATCATCAATAATGCTGCCAATAATAGCACCTCCAGATGCCATAATTGCATTAATCATGTGATAACTGCCTCTTGGTCAGTAGGGTCAAGTATTGCTCTCATTAGACGAGCTCCCAATCAGCATGTGTCATGCAACTCTTGCAACTCTTGCAATTGCAGGACGAAGTTGGAGCTTGCATTCACAAGGCTAATTAAGTGACAGCGTAGCAGAACTTTCTGACAATGAGCAGAAAGAAACGACTTGCAACCAAATGTTTTAGATACGGCAGCAGAAATCATGTACTGAGTCCCTATTATAACCAAACAATCTTGACATTAAAATTTTGCACCTCCAGTATGTGAAAAAAAAAGCATCCTGCAATTAAAAACATGCTGTTTCAAACAACACTTTTTACAAGCAACACGTGAGGAAGAAAAATAAAATAGGTGAAACCAGGAACAATTTAACACCAAGGTGGTGAAGGCAAAGCAATTACTCAGTGACTGGTGCGCTGCATGAAGACCCTCTCAAGACTTCGCACCAGGATTTGTAAAACCGTACATAAAATTGATTTTTTACATACATGCTGACCTTTTAAAGTGTACCTAACTGGCCGTTCTATATTTCCTTTAGAGGACATCAGCACGGTAGCATACTAAAGGTGTGAATCCTCAACATTAATTTTAGGGCCTGAATTTGGACCATTAAATAAAAAGAGAGAGATAAAACAACACTGGTGCAGTGGGAGCATTAGAGTGATGCAAGGAAGACTAATGTCACCATCACCATCATTATTATCCAGATTAAGTCCACTGCAGGGCAACGACATGTCCTGTGCTCTCATTAGCTGCACCCTCCCTGCCCCTGCAAGTCCCACTGCCATCTCTTCAAATAGCTTTCGGTTATGTTTTTCTCTCCCTTCGAATCCACTTCCTTCCACTAAAGTACCATCGATTAACTCTTTGCTATATTGCATGCCCTGCAATTTTGGCTTTTACATGCAAAACATATCATCTAGAAGTTTACATCTCTCTTTTGAGCCTGTAGTAAAATTCTTAATTACCTGAAAGTGAAGAAATGAAAAAAAAAAAAACAACCTAGAAGCTATGAACAAGTACCCATCACATTCCACTTTTTACGGGCTAAAACATTGCTCAGCCTTCACTGGTACTTCCAGGTGCAACACACCTTCGACCATCAAGTCACTATATTTTTTGTTTATTTTTACTTTGAACCAGATTCAAATAAAATTGTCACACCAGAGGGCTCAATAAACTTAAGTGTGCAGTAGGCACACAGCT
The DNA here is from genome assembly GCF_055824585.1 of Amblyomma mixtum. NCBI lineage: Eukaryota > Metazoa > Arthropoda > Arachnida > Ixodida > Ixodidae > Amblyomma > Amblyomma mixtum. The sequence goes on from NC_143016.1 coordinate 30,384,463, forward strand.
GACAAACAGCATTTATGATGGTGGTAATATATTTCATAGCATAGCACAAACTGCAAAATGCATATTAAAAAAGGTTGACCATAAAACATGCGTATGTACTCCTGGTTTCACCTTTCAGATGCTCATTCAAAGAAGAAATAAGTGACCACATACTGGATTTTGCAACTGCTTGCCTCTACAACTGCATGCATGCAATAGAATGCATGCAAGGAGACTAATAGCTTTTAAGTGTACTACTTAGCCCGTGTACACAATTAGAATTTATGACTAATCTGGAATATTTTCCACTGCTGTTTTTGAAGCAATGCACATGTAACGTACTGGCAATATTGGAGCAAAGACTAAGTGAGCAGTTTACTTGAGTCGTCAGCACTCCTGACCTTAAAGAAGACAAAGGTTTGGCTGGAAATGCAAGAGCTCATACAATAAAATGTGCATCTCTGCCCAAATTTTAGTAAATGCATTTCACAAGATGTACATGTGAAACAGTTTGCCAAAAGCAGATGAAGACTGAAATTTAGACCAGTCAAGCACACGCTTGCTGCACCTGGTGAGGTTAGTACGAGTACAATGGAAAAAGTAAAGTGTGCTTAAAAGTCAGCTGTACATACAGCAAAGGTTAGCCACAAGGAATAGGAAACACTTAGCAAGGGTTTGTTTAAATTTTCACTGCTGAGTGTACACAGGGGAACTCATACAGGGTGAACAATCGAACGCATCTACTCCCTGTTTGGTACAGTTGTCTCTGGTAAGTGAAACATATTTGCAGTGCTGTTGGAGATGAAAGCATAAAGCTGTACATGGATGTTTAGAAGGTGTTAGGCCTCATAAATTCAACAAAAGATATGAATCAACAATGTATGGCCTTCATTACAATATGTTCATGTTTGTGCCCATAGGCACAATACTAGCTTGTAATCCGTGGCTGCTATAGCCTTGCAAAGTAGGGAAGCATCATAATATTAATCCATCAAAAGATTTAAGTTTCTTGCAATACTTGTAGTACAACCTTCAAGCCTTCATACATGGCCTCATTTAATTATTGGATATTGCATATTATTAAGATAGAGACACTTTCTGTCATTTTTATAAAACAGCCCTGACGAAAGCTTTCCATTCGTTTATACCAGAATAATGCTCAGGAGCTTATGGCTAAGGAAAGTATGATCTGCAACTATTGGTGGCAATGGCGATGACAAGTTTATTTTCTTCTTAAGAAGGGCAGAACTACTTGCCACAGCCTTTACACCAGCCTTTAAACCAACTGACATAATTTTCCATACAGTACGCTTCCTTTGCTCTTTGACAATATGTGCCACCTAGCGTGTGTCTGACACCGTGACGCACAATTTCCAAATGTGAAATAACCCATGGGGTTCAGATAAGCTGCCTCTGGTGCTGCAATAGAAATTTCTGTAGTTTGGAGCCCCGCATGCAGACCTCCTCACGTACAAGCATATTCAATCAATCACACCACGGGAACTGTCGTGAGATGCAGTCCACTTGCTAGAGGTCAAGATGACAGAGGCAGAAGCATCACAGAAGCGCCCTAACCCTGCCCAAGCTTAGCAACCTTGCGCAGAGAAGACATGCATGCTAAAAATGATCATTGCTGCATTGCTGCTGCTGTTAATGTGGGCAAAGTGAGCCAAGCCATGCAGACACACCTGCCACAGTGGTTAGGAGACCTACGTACCTGACTACAGTTTGAATGGGCAGTGGGGGGCAGTGCAAGTCGAGTAAGAGAAAAAAAATATAAGCCGAAGAAAGGGAGAGGTGACGGGAGAGGACGAAAAAAAGAAAAAAAGGAGAGAGAGAAAAGGAACGCTACGGGTGAGACACTAAACACGCACGTACAAACAAAAGCACAAATGCAAGCCAAAATGCTATACGACCAGGCCTGTCCATGGTCGACCTGGCCTGCTCACACAGTTGCACTCTCAAGAAGCTGACAGCTAAAACTTGTGCCTTCGTTCCAGATAAATGTGCACACTGCCTCGTATCCAGGTGTTACAGGCCTCTCCCTATCCAAGCCATTGTTTTTTTTTTTGAAATTATGCTAGAGCTGTTTTTCTCACTGAAACCCATACATCGTGAAGTTAAAGAATTTAGTGGAGTATAGGCACTAAATTTTCAGGTTCTTTCAAAATGTGCCCCATTGCACTTCCGATAATTTATTACAACACTGTTTTTCTCCTAGAGTTTCGGTTTCAGTTTCCATGTGCTGCGGTGTCAAGGGCAGTTCACAAGGCACGTATGCTCACAGAACAATGACACTCTTTCCACTCTGCTATCTGCAGTGAATTGCAGAGCTAACATAAGTCACATGCAGCAAAAGTGTCACTGCTCTGTGAGAGCACGTGGCTCTGGAAATGTCCTTTGACATCACAGTGCATGGGAAATGAAAACCAAAACTAAAGGAGAAAAATGGGGCCGTATTAATTTATCTAAGGCACACTGGGACATATTCCCACCCGTTCTGTCATTATTAAAGCCCGTGCAACATTATCTGCAAAAAGAAAAGAAAACTCGGTGCACATACTCCATCAAGTCACAAAGCTCTAATGCTATATTAGTGAAAATTGCACATACTGGCAGCGGCATACATGCCTCTGTTGAATATAGTCTTTACAGTGCAACAGAAGATGTGGTATGACATCATTTCTTTTTTCTGTAAATACATGGCAGAGCAAAGGATCACTCCAACTGTGCTGTTCGCTGAGAGGCTAAAATCTCCAGTATTGACGTGTTCAGCTTCTCACCATGCTCCACACGGCAGTGCTGTGAAGCACCATTTTGAGGGAAACAAGGTTCAAGCATGAATTAAAACTGTAACCTGCAGCTTGATCAAGCAGACCACTATCTCTCCTCCATCGGAAGCAACCATGGAAACAAGACACCACAGGCCACTGTTAACTCTGCACCAGTACTGCATCAAGCACCCCACACCAAAAAAAGGACAAGTGTATAAAGGCAGTCAGTCAACCCGAAATCACTCCACCCATCATGCCAACCTGGTTCATGGGCAAAATTAAATGAAGCAGGCACAATAGCAAAGAGATGCAAGACAGTGTCCCCTAATGCATCATTCCAGTGGCTAGAAACAAACAAAAACAATACTTTACTCTCAAAACAATCGCAACCAGTGCTACTGAGCTACTCCTGATTGCATGAAAACATGCACTTCTTAAGGGGGGATGCAGCTTTCAATACACACTTTCTTATTTTTTCATAAATGCTGAATAAAAATCGTTTGCATGTTAGGAATACTTTAAAACTCAAGTGAAAAAAATTTCAGTATTATATCTGAAGAACATTTTTTTCTACAAATTTTTTCTCTTCTAGACCTTGTGGAAAGCCTGCAGACTTGACAAAATGCAGTAGAAGACTGGTCCAACGTTTCTTGCATTTCTGAATGCAAGCTGCACGTGATGAAAATCTTGAATATTTTCCCCCACAACACCGTTTTTTTCTTTTTTTTCATTTTTTACAAGGCAGTTGGCATAGGCATGTCTATAATGTAAAAAAGATAGCAAACTAAAAATCCGAAATCCATCGAAATGAAAAATTAAGATTGTCATCGTACACAGTGGAGTTCTGTGAGTGTAACAATAGAAACGGGGTGAAAACAGGGAAAACTGTCATGAAGAAATCTGTTCCACAAGGCGAGTATTTACTTAGAAAACCAGAACGGAGAATAACGCCCATTTTTTACTGAGCGTTTTAAGTTTGAACGTAGTAAAACTGAGTAGGATGTGCAAAAAAGGCACTTGAGGCAACACTGCCTCAAAGGCAACCACGTGCAGGATCTCATCGTCAGCCGCTACCAGCAGCTGCGTGCTGGGAAATGGGGGGCGGGTGCCGATTCACCCCTTATAGAAAGCCGTAATCGGCAGCCGAGCACGGGGAATTCGGGGGGGGGGGGGGGGGGGGGTGCTGGTTCCACGCGTTGACAGAGCAGCTGCACGAGTCCTCCAATCACTGGCGCTCCATCAAAGGTTGAGGCTTCACACATACCTCGGGTTTTTGGGCTTTGCTAGTGAAGTAGTGCTTTTGTACTAAATTTTTTTTTTTGATAATCCTCAGTGGATTTCAGCAATGAAACTTTGGGACAGCATAGAAATGAGACACACGAGCCGATACAATGGTTTTCAAAAAAACAATTTTTTTTTTTGCCACTTATTGCGATTTGAAAGCTGCGTCCCCCCTTATTAAGGCGGGGCTCCAAGCTTGCGTGGCCACTAGCTATTAATCACAATATTTGCGCGATTGCTATAGCCTTCCTACTTAAGATAGAAAAACAAGTTTTAGCTCCTTAGCTCCATGGGGCCCAAACATACGTGGGTCGCATTTTCATGATGACGGGTAACATTGAACGATGAAAACTAAAGGACTACTAAGTGTAGCTCAAAGAAATTTTCCATACTTAGGAGATACAGCTCATACACGGGTGCGGCCCTTACACGAGATTATATGGCATCTGCTGGAGCCAAAAACTGCCCTCTAGTTGCTGAGATTAACATTTCATTCAAACATTGCAGAAGCAGCCCTCTTTTCGATGCAATAGTTCCTCCAAAACACCGCACACAAGCAGGCAAGTTGAACAAAAGTATTGTGTCATGCACTCGTGCTAACAATAATTGCTATTAACAATGCGTACCACTGAAAAGTAAACACATTTTTCTTTCTAAGGAACTAAAACTCGTTTTTCTATCTTAAGCGGGAGGATCACAGCGATCGTGCAATCGTGATCACATAGCCAGTGGCCGTGCAAGTGTGGGACTCCAGCCTTAATTCATTTCAGAAATAAAGGGCTACTTGTCAGTAAATGCAGTTAGGTGGCATTTTTTCACAGAAGTGCGCAAGCAAATATGAATCTTGACGGTCAACTTGTACCATACCATGCAAGCAGTCAAAGACAAAGTGTAAGACTAGTTAATTAGTCAGATATTTCGCATGAAATGTTAAATAATTTCATTCATTATTATCAGGAGCGCCTGCAACTCAAAAAATTGAAGTCAAGCTGCTCCTTGGGCATTAAGGAACTACTGGGTAAAATTTGTAATCATTAATTTTTTTCTGCAGACGCAATAACCTTCTGAAATAATGCACTGAATATGTATTTCAGAAAATCTTCACCACATTGAGACTATATAAGGTACCTTTACAAAAGTATAAGGACATACGGAGGACACCAAAATGGTCGAAAATACTGTGTAATAGCTCTACTCACGAAAAATTTATTGCAATCAAAAAACTGGCTCTTAATTATGAAGAATGCAATGTAGATGTTGCAAATATGCATAGTACTCTACAGCTACAGTACATGAAAAACTAACCTTTCACCTGGCTTACATAGTTTTTTCCAGCTCTTAATTCAAAAAGGCACACATATTTCTTAAATTTTCTCGTGTAATGAGGCTCTTAAGATATTTAGAGTGATAATTCTCTAGGAAATAATTTTCTGGGAAAAATTGTTTTCTGGTGAATGCTTTTGTGCATTTATGTCCCATCCCTGATTTATGTCTAAAGTCTATTGCAATCATATCTTGATTGCATGTAATTATGAAAGACGCAACTTGGGACAACAAACATATGAATCATGACTGACAGTTTGTTTGGTGCTCATTGTGCAAGCAAATATGAATCTCAACCGTTAACTCAAGCCATACCATCTGGTCTTGTCCTGTTTGAGATTTGTTACAAAAACATCCTTCAGATCTCTCTGATCCCTTATTTTTTTATGTCCCTGCTTCCAATTAAATGCTCAAACTAATCTTTATTTTCAGTCCGTACAACTGATTTGTCTGGCAAAAAACTAGGCGTGACAAAACTTCAGTAATCCTCTGCATAAACACCTGCGCTGTAATAAATGCCTCGAATGATATACACTATAATGATATAGTATATAAACAGGTATCAGGCACACACCAGGTGCCTAGTCATGTTTGAATCTTGCCCTCATGTTTTGACTTCTATTTTGTCTTATAACTGAGCATGCGTAAAAATATAAAAAGCAAAACCTACTGGGAAGCACATCACTTCTTTAAAAAATTGCATAAACACTGAAGCCAAACGCAGAGGAAGAATTATAACTTGAGCAAAATTTTACTTTAAAGGCTTGGTGAAGTAACTGGCCTGTACCTTCTGTACCATGAGCTGGATCATGGCATGAATCCAGGCTGAGGTTACATAGAGACCAAAAAGTGAAACCGAGCAGAACATGGATGAAACTGTCCAACTGAACTGTCCCTTCATATCATCCCCAAGAGGTAGTACTTGGCTCACATGAGCTTCTTCTGGCATATTATGGGCTAAGAGTGATAATGGGCTTACAAATCACATAAATCAGTTCAGCCAGCTTTCTCCTAGGCAATAGGATTTGCCGGGCTAGTTGATTCATTTCTGAATTAAAGATTTAACTGCGCGAAAGGATTAGGACAACAGGAGACACATTCACGGCAGTTAGAAGTGCTTCTAAGTGTCGTGAATGTGTCTCCTGTTGTCCTAATCCTTTTGCGCAGTTAAATCTTTAATTCAGTAATTTCTCCTAAGACAGCAGGAAGTGGTATTGAGTATCAAAAATGGTATAAATAACTGTGAGATCAAACAGTTACGGGGATAAGTCAGCCACTGAGCAGTTAGCCATGGTGTGTTTCAAATTTGTGGCCAGAGAAAAGTATATGCTGACAACATCCCCTTCTTAATAGGCTGTACCTGGCGTGCGCAAGGTTTTTACTGTTTTTTACTAATAACTAATTCAGTAAAACTGGCATTTTCAGTTTAAAAATTTCTCCTGGGAAAAGGTTGTGTTACGTTGCATTGGGTTTTATGGCGCATAAGCGGCAAAGATTTTCATGCGCAAAACACTAGGTTAAAAAATCTGTGTTGTATATGAAGAAATAAAGGCTTTCAAAGTTAAAATTTCTTTAGAACACTTCCTTCCTTTAGGAATGTTAAGGGACATGACAAATCTGCAACATATTTTTCTCCTAAGAGCAACCTGGCATGGAGAGAAATTGGTTCAGCATAAAATACAGTGAAATTCTTTTTTCGTAGCTTCTCAAATTCTGCACATGCACATAAGATGGGGTTTAAGCACACCTTTACATTTTCGAAATACGTAGCGCGAAAAACAAGACACAGGCAAGGTGAAGACCGGACACGAGTGCTTGTCTTTCGCGCTACGTATTTCGAAGATGCAATTGCTCCGACTAGCCCAGTTTAGCTTACTTGTGCAGCACCTCTACATTCTTTGCATAGAGGTTCGTCTTTTTTCGCGAGTTTGAAATTGTGCATAAAATGTGTGCAGTGAGTGAGACACGTTGTGTCAGTGAATGAGTGGGCCAGCTGTGGATGTCTGCGCTAGGAAGAAGTGCCTGCCAGCAAATCCCACCTGGACCCGTCGTCAGCCGACTTGGTGCTTCCCGAAGAAGGGTTGCCCCCCTTGTGCTGGTTGTGCTGGTCGATGGCCTGCCAGAGACCCGTCTGTGACAGCTGCTCCGTGATGTTGATCTGCGGCAGCTCCTGCTCCTCCTTGTACTTCTCCATGGGCACCTTGATGAGGTTGCCGTTCACCAGGGCTATGGCCACATTCCCCGAACTGGCCTCCGGAAGCAGGGCATTCTGCAAAGCCAGCAGTGCACGTGCTCTGCCTACAAAGCTTCCAAGCACAAAACACTGCGACTAGATGAATGGGTAACGAGTCTTTTACGCTCCCCGTGTCAAAACTGAATCAATATTACTGAACATTTCAGTCAGTTTTACTGCTCAGCACTGACAAAATCAACCTTCGGATTACAACTGTGGTTGCGGTATATTCAGGTGACTACTGTATCTACAGGGGCTGACGCACTTGGGTCAGCGATTCTTTAAAATCCTTTCGCATTGTCCACTACGTGGACACGGCATTCCGTCATGTATTCTACAAGCTCAAATGTAAAAAGCAAAGCGCAAACCACCTTATGACAAAAATGTTACATGAAGCCTGTCATGGCATGCAAAGCACATGCTTTCTGTAGCCTTTCTGACATCGATTCAGGTGAGAATCACAATGGGGCACCTGGATTTTTTATCCAGTGTCAACAGCCTGTGTTAAATGCACCACACTATCGAATTTATAGTGCTTTCTGATGATGCATGGATTGCAGTAACAGCTGACCAATTTCCAGGATTAGGAGAAAAAAAGTAACGAAGAGCTGGATAGATGCTTTGAGAGAGTTAAACAAGAGGGGACACCAAGCTTTCAAGTTCATATTTTTTTTTTGACAATTAGAAATGAAGGAACTGGAAAAGGCATGCCCCAGTATGCTTTAGATCAGTTACTACAGTTGGTTTTTTGCAAAAGGTATTGCTTTTGGTTCTCATTTTCAAATGCCGTGACGTGAGAACCAAAAAATATGCAAAAAACTGCCATGAGTCACGTGCACTCGCAGAACGTTGACATATTCACTCCTCCGTCACACCTGCTGCGAGTCAAGAGTTACCACAAGCCATGTGCACTCACGGCAGATGACACAATAGCCAACGCGTCACTGTTTTCTGCATCCACATGACTCCTGGTAGTTCTTTTCATATTCTCTTTCGATGTCACAGCCCGTGCGTACCCCACCTAAAACCCTTTATGAAAAACAGTTAAGGTACACTGAGGTACTCCCTCCAGTTCTCCTCCAGTTCAGTTGTTCCTATGGAACTGCAAGGGGCAGCAAAAGGTAGATTTTGTAAACATGGAATCACTATTCTGACTATAACCAATATTGCCAGGAAGGCAAGGTATGTTACATTTCATTTCCATCACAAGGTGTTAAGTGGTCGCAGCTAAATAAATTAGTTGTTAATCCTTGCCTGCTGGAGCGAGCACGTTTATGTATCAAATCTAATATAGACTGACAATAACTGACTAAGTAGGAACACATTAACATTGTCTATGGCCTGCTGGCATACGAATGCTACACAAACGAATTATCTGCAATTCATATTATGGCTTCATTAGTCACTAGTACACTGGCTCATAGGGCTTTGTTCTACTAGAAAATTATATTCAATCAGAATCACCACTAAGTCTAATTACATAAACCACAATCACTTCCCACTGACCCGCTGCAAGAGCTCAACATATAGTACCACGCAAAAAAATTTTGCAAACAAAAACCCTTTCTTACATATTTCTTGGCCTTAATTTTCATCTATGACCAGAATTCTTGAAACAGGTACCTTAACCTTTCCCTGACTAATTACACTAGCAAGCAATAGAGTCTCCAAAAGTTATGCCTCTAGTTCTTGAGGGGAGATGCGGCTTTCAAAACCAACTTTCTTATTTTTTGATGGATTTTGATGAAACTTTTTCTGCACATTGGTACTGCTTTCAAACTTAAGTGCACAAAATTTCAGCATTAAAAGCAAGAACATCATTGCATAGAGCAGAGTTCTTTGAGTGCAACAAAACAAATGGGATCAAAATAGACAAAACAGTTGTAAAGAAACCTGCACACAGTGAACATCCAGGCAGAAAGCTGGAAAGGAGGAAAACGACGATTTTTCGAGTATTTTCATTATACAGTGCTGGCGCGGTGCATGAAAATTTTTTAAACTTACTTCCCGGTGGATTTTAGCTGTGAAACTGGGAGAGCACAGAAAGCGAGGCATACAAGCGGATGCACTGATTTTCAAAAGAGCGATTTTCTGACCATTCACCATAATTTCAAAGCCGCGTCCGCTTTAAGCACGTGTCATTGACTCACAACCCCAGTTACGATGCTTGAATTATGAAAGTACTACACACAAAGTACTAATACATGATCACAAAAAGAAATGCATGTCAAAGTTCTGACCACTGCACCAAAAACACTGTGCCGAGTTGCCGAAAGCACCACCTGTGCCCATTACCAAAATGTTACTTAAATAATGCTCTTGATACAAGCTGCAGTAGTCAAGTCAATGGTAGCGCAAGCAAGCTGCTACAAAAAAAGGTAAGGAAATGACTGTGAAAGAGCAGATTAGGAAAGAGTGCTTTTAAGAAAGATTGTATGCATGCTCACCTTATCACCTGCTTCCTCCTGCATCAAACTCAGTTTTGCAGGCTTTGGTATGAAACAAAGACATGCTCATTCTTAAAATGTGGCACACAGTACAGCACATGGACTTCCAAATTCTAGGCTTAGCCACAGGCACCCAATTTATGCAACAAGACAATATGTCAGGCTCCTTTCCCAACAAAGCTACATGAAATGCAAGCTTGGAAAAGTCTCTGCAATGTTAGCAGCACAAATTAACATGCACCTGCAAATACATTCACCGCACAAGCCTTATCTCCTTGTCAGCAATGCCATTCAATACTTCTTCGATGTAGGTACAGGAATAGCAACCCGTGCAGTACACTGAGTCATGCAAGGATTGGAAAGATTCAAGTTCACTTTCTGTCAAGCAAGTCAACATACAGTGATAGCAGTTATAACAACTACTCTAGGACTATGACTGTCAACTATCAGCCTGAGAAATTAAAAGCTCAAGGAAGGCCTTTAGGCATTGATTGTGGTAGCTACAACTACATGCACATCTACAATGGATACGCTAGATAGAACAGGCCACGCATATCACATCCACTACCAAGCATTATGGCAATTCAGTTATACTATGTATGCTACTATGTCTGTCACGAAACATAGCACGTGCAAGGCCTGCACTGACAACAAAGACGAGCACACTCTTAATGTAAAGCAAAAAAACATGCCTTCAGGCAAAGCTCCCTGATCATACGGGTAGCAAAACTCCTGAAAGGGTTAACATTTTAAACTCCATCATTCTGGCTAGGCTGCCACTTGAAGGTCAGCTGTGTGTCACACTACTAAAAGCTTTCAAATGGCCAGCTATAGGGTGGCTTAAGTGCTATTAAGATGCAGAGAATGAAAACTCCAGGGCTCCATCACTGGCTGACTGCATGGCTCACAGGCGGCAAATCTGGGCACACCAACCTCTGGAGACTGGCGGCAAGATCACGCCCAAATTTTGATTCGAGTTTCATACTTGTAAGGATCAAAGAACTATGGTTGCATGCTGCTCTTTGCATGCAATTCTGACATGCAGATACTCGTCAAGTCTAATAAATGCTGAATATCGGCTGATGGGCCACTCCTTCTAACATCAGATATGTCGCATATACATTTGAGACAGGAAAATTCCAGGCATCTTGCAAAAAAGAAACAAGATGAAGGTGTCTTGTTTCATTTAAAAACACAGGATTTCACCCTTAATTTGGAAATCAGATTATACGAGCTTAACCACAAACTAAAAGAACAAGAAGTGCACTGAAATTCTTGTTTGGCAGTCATATTTTTTTTCTTACCTTAACCTTAAATCGTCAAAAACCACAAAACCATTTCACAGGCCAGACTTGCTAGCACTTAAGGAGGGTCCCCAAATGTCTTCGACTGTGTAAAGCACATTAAGACCAGGAAACGTCAAAAAGGCGGAAGTTTACGAACAGTATGGGCATTTAAAAAGAATATCAATACTTCTGAACTTCATCTCAAGAGTAAGGCATTAGGTGCCTAGCGTTACCCTACATCTGCTATGTTGCACCAGCAACAAACATTAAATGGCAGGTTCACATAAAGCATATCCAAGGCGTAATCAATATTATTAAAGGCAGCCAAGAATTAAGCTGAAGTGAGCCACGTCTCCTCCATCCCAATATCACTATCACTGTTCATATTCCTTTTCATAAGAAAGTGAACCGAGGCTCACAGATGTATATACACACACATACACACACCCACATTTTGGCAAAAAGCATTCCCCTGATTTCCACCGGAAGCATGCACACATGCAGGCTGCAAGAAACTACTGTAAATCAAACCTTCATCTCAAATTCTTCCTGCTCCGCTTCCTTCTTCATCTGGTCTTCCTCCTGCTTCTTCTTGGTGTGTTCAGGCATGATGTCGTCGAGAACCTTCAGTTCCTTTTGCGTGAAGATAAAGTCCAGCAACTTGCGCACACCAATCATGACCACAAGCTGAAAACAGGAGAAATAAATATCACGCACTGAACAAATGATACAAAACTAGGTGTTCCAACACTTTTGCAATGCCTAGCATTCTTGCAGTGAACTTTGGACAGAAACTTGCCAACCGGATGCATAACTACTACGAAATAAGTACTTTCAAGTGTGTTTTACAGGCACAGAAGAATAAGGTAGTAAGAAGACTAGCAGAAAAGCAAAGGAAAGCATAACGTGTACTTAGTGTTCGCTGTTAAATATAGTGATGCCCATAATTATAGCATACAGTTGGCAATGGCTCCATCAATGAAACAATTCAGCAGAAAATAAAATCAGTGCGAACAAAAGGTCAAGCAGGTCAAGAAGACCCACATATTCAATGAAATGCCATCAGCATTCCCAAAAGCTTCAACTTGTTATTTTTTTCTCTTTTGTGAAGCAAAAGGTCTCTTCGCGCACTGTCTGGCTGACGGCACTGTGGTGAACCACACAAACAGCCCAAAGAAACAGGAGCATGACACACTGCTCTTTTGCTACAGCTACAAAAGATGCTGAATTCAACTAAGCACATTAAAGAACCTTTAATGCAGGGGGAAAGAAAAAACAAACAAAACAAAGCCTGATACTAAGAAGAGACTTCTGTGGCAGTAGTGTCAATGAAAGAGCACTACATGGGCAAAAGTGTTGCGTGGCTGCGCTTACCATGAGTGGGAATGCAATGGAAGAAGGCTTGTACGATTTGATGAGCCACAGGCAGACAAGGCAGGTGAGCTGGATGAGCGTGAACAGGTGCACACGCATGGTGGGCACATGCCGCAGGAACATGTGGTCGGGCTGGTACTTTTGCGGCATGAACATGATCAGGATGCGGTCGAAGAACTGCACAACACCATCACACACACAGGTTTGCATGAAGCCAACTGACCAGAATCTCAGAGCAGTGTTCAAGACGGCACCTCAAGATGGCAACTCAAGATGGCAACTCAAGATGGCAACTCAAGTATAAAATATCTGAAACAGTTTTGTAAGTCACCTGAAAGGAGCATTTCATAAGAAATGCATGGCTGAAATGTACTGCTGTGACTCTCCTTAGCATTACTCACGTTGTGAGCACTCAGAACGGTTAGGTGCGGTACAGTATGACAGGTCGGCAAAGCCATGCTTGGATCATTTGCCTCTTGACCACAGTATTGTCATGTGCAGCGGACAAAACAGACCCACCGCAGGATCTGTGTCGTCATCTGAGGGTAACAAGGTACTCCGACAGAGTGGGGAAAAGACACGATTCACTTCCATTCTCTACGGCTGGACTCTGGAAAGGAGCTAGCTGCAAGCCCTCCTTTTGAAGTGGAGGAGTGGAGTCTGCAGAAAGCATTCTCGAGTCTCGCGCATTTCTTTTTGCTAGAAACAAAATGAAATCTTTGGCAAAACCTGAGCACCTGTCGAGAGGCGTAATCTTCCCATCGCTTTTTTTTTTTTAAATTTTGGTTGGTAAAATCTGCAATTTTCACTGTAAACATTCGTGACCATGTCTTGCGTAAAAATCACGTAAGCAGTTCCCTAGACCACGCAGAAAAAATTCACCCGTGAAAAGCTTAGAAGACTGCTTCTGAGCAGAGTTACCTAAATAAATTTTTGAGGCTATGAGTGCAATTTATGAGTGGCACTACTGGTGAATTTGACTCGGTAGGTCTTGACAGACAATTACGATAGTTGGTAACGCATTTTTCACAAGCCACCTGCCACAGCAGGCAGGTGGCGTGTTACGCTGCTAGCCACTCTCCAGGGTCTTCCCATGGCAGCCATCTCATGGTTGTCCATTCCTCCGATCTTGCCATGGCAGGTGCCATTTCGCTCTGCTACTACATGCCACAGTTGTCAGGTGGCGTGTTACGCTGACTGTGCCGACAACACTGACGCTGACGACTATGACACGGAATTCATGAATGAGCGCCTAAGAGCTGCGCTCCAAAAAGCAATTTGGAGCAGAGTATGTAGTTGTCCTACGCTAGTGTACTGAAGATATTTTGTTACCCAAATGTTGACAGTCGAAACATTGCTGTGCACAACGCTGGCACTTTTTTAAACAAATCCTATTGATAATTGCAGCTGTTATGCAAGTTCACATCATTTCTGCATACATTTCCATAATATTAGCAAATACTGTGCAGCAACAGACAAGATTTCACCAATCTTATGGCATCTGGTTGTCACGTATGGAATGCACTACTATCAGCATTCACGCTCAGTAGTTTGAAGCAAAGAAAAATTAAATCCAAAGTGCAAAGTACCTGTGAGCCTTTGAGGGATGACACTCCCATGTAGAGGAAGACGCCGTATAATACAGCCATTGGAATACGCTGCAATGCATACAATGAGTAAGTTTCTTGCACACAAAGTCAAGCATTTGATTTCATGTGAGCCCAGTGATCAGTAATCCAGCCAAGGATGACCAGACTGCTTTCGCGTCAATAAAAGGCACAACAAATGGCATTTGAGAAAGCTTTTAATTAAAACTCTGCCCAAAACACATGACAACCCTTAAACTTAAAGATTACTTTAGGGAAAGAAAAGCGAGCCCATTATATGCGTAAATGTGGTTGCTTTACTACAAACAAAGGAAAACGAAAGGAAATTTAAGCACCAATCGCAGTTCACCAACATTGCAGTACATTCACACCAGCAGTGATAGGTGGTATACACTGCTTCCACACAGCAGACAGAGCTGCAAACTGAGACTAAAAGGGAGTAAAGATTACAGTGGGCTCTAGAGAACAGGATGTCTTCTATGTCTGTGCAAAGAGCACCGAGTACATTTCGTCCATACTCCCATTTTGCCACCGCACATGGTAACGACAATTCACCAGTCAGTGCATGCATGATGTTAAGGAATTGAAGAGCCACACATCTGAATTATTCGAGAAACCCAAGACCTCTTGCAAGAAAAGAAAAACAGTTACCTTGAGAACAGGAGTGAAGAATACTGACAGGCCCACCAGTAGGAAGATAAAGACCTGAGTCAGCCTTTGCTCTCTGCAACACAAAAGAAATGTGGACATCACATAAGCAATTTTTCAAAAGACAACAGCCAAATTATGCAGTCTTAGTGCGATGAAAAGGCCCAAACCACAGCACCTAATAGAGACAATGATTCGTGTGTGCGTCTATAAAAAAACAATAAATACTCATAAAATACTTATAAATAACAATAATAATAAAATGAACATAAGGAAGAGATCACCATGGGAACAAAAGAAAACAGCAATTTTCCTTGAAAGTTAAAACAAAACTATGCAATAAACCCGTTGTTTTGCAATGCAACTAAAAAAATGTTTATCGTCTCAAATTCATGTGACAGTTGACACTCAAGTTTTTGGAAAGAAAGAACTCACAAGCACAAGTGTCAGCTGAATGACAAGTTCACAGAATAATTAATGACTCCTGTAGCTAAGACTTTTTGGCAGGCTAGTTGGTTCAGAAGCATCATGAAGCTTCCAGCATGATAAGACGTTTTTTTGGCAGGCTAGTTGGTTCGGAAGCATCATGAAACTTCCAGCATGATTGGAGAGACACAAAAAGGACGAAGAAGCACAATACGATGCATAGCGCTGCGCAAAACTCATTTCATAATATAGCTGAGCGGGAAGTGTTGCAGGCCTGAACGCTTTTTCTTATGGTTAAAAGCACTGATAAGGCACTTAACGGCAGTTAGAAGGCAAGAATTCTTATGGTTAGAAGCACTATTAATTAACGGCAGTTAGAAGGCAAGAAAGATGAAATGGTTGACAGCACAAAACGAACATGGTGTCGGAAAGAAGGAAGTGCCTCAGTTTGCTGAAAATGCCGTAACAAGAAGACCCCTGTTTTCGACCAGGCTTCTCGTCATCTCGACATGAAACCTAAACAAAAACAAGTCCTCCTGTCAAAATGTCGGTCAGCAGAGTGAAGCTCCCCCTTTCTCCTCTTCTGCTCCTTCTTTTTTCGTGCTAAGGCAATTGGTGTAACATCCGCGAAAACGGAAGGATTTAAAGAAGCATGAGACGGTCGCACATCTCACCTCACACCCAGGAACTGTGGCTTCTCTCCGGGCGCCGAGCTCTCAGATTCCATGCGCAGGGAGTTGACGTGAGTCATGGCCAGCACAGTGGCTGCCACGAACCAGGGCAGACCCAGAACAGAGCAGATGGCGATCAGGATGCTCAGCACCAAGAGGTCGAGATGGTAGCCACAGCCTTTCTGTTATTCATGGGCAGAGGGGGAACGCCAGAGGCGAAATGTTGCTTTCAGGGGTGCATTATCACCATCACCACCACCACCATTATCATAATTATTCTTATTGTTATTATTGTTGTTGTTACGTCACTTCGTTTATTAGCTATCTTAGAACACTGAGGACAAATTGAATTTGGCCTGTATCGATACATTACCACGTAGTAACAGCAAAGACACCACTTGAACTCAAAATGGAGCTTTTATAAACTAGTTAAGGCCAAAAAAATGAAGCACAGGTGTCGCCATCACCACCCAATTTTGCAAGTAAACAGCGGAGCACTGGCGCAGCTTCGTGGGCAAGGATACCAGAGTCACTCAGTTCAAAAGAGTGCTCATGGAGTCCTTTGCGGTGCAGACACCATAAGCCTGAATTGAATGCGAGGAAATTTTTAAAATGCAACTTTCTCAGTAATAAAGGTGTCTTTCGCTGCTGGACAAGCATCTACATACCCCAGAGAGAACCACAGAATTGATTTTTAAAGAAAACAAAAATTTGATTGAGTTGTCCTAAGCACCCCTTTAAAAGCCAGAAGGCATTACATGAGCGGAGGGGAGAACAATGTAAACGCAGACTGGAAAGATTGATTATGATTATTGTTGTTGTTTTGTTACAGTTAGGTTAAGTTAACCCTTTACTGCCCAGTGAAGAGAATTTTCAACATTTGCATACCATTTACCCATTACTACATGGAGCTATGACACAAAGTTTGATGTCAACATGTTCTCAGTAGCCAGTGCTTTCCAGTCAGAAAGTTTGGCATCACTGTAAGCAAGCTGTGTGAAAAAAAAGGCAGCCTGAATGCATCACTTCGAGCATCAACAATTCCTCGTCTCCCATTTTCGGACAAACATTGTGATTAAAATAGGAAAACATTTGTAGGACAAAAAATTGTTTACTGACTCTGGGCCTTCGAGTCGGTTCAAGGCTTTCAAATTGGTCTTTCACCCAACTCGGACTTTATGCACAAAATGAACTGACTGCAAACTGTAACGAACTGGCGACATGCAGGCTTATCAAATTTTAGCGGCGCAAAGAAATTTTTGATACTGGCTTCTGGATAAGGACAGACTAGGTAGCATAATGTAAGGGTAACTTTTTTCTCTCTGATTCTTTGATAACTCAGGCTTAAAAGGGTCAATTATTATTTAATTTGTCTTTTCTTGTAATTCAACCTTATTAAAAAGTCTCAGCAAATGCCCAAGACCCAAAATGTGATACCCATGTCAGAGAATTAAAATGAGAAGAACTGCCAATGAATACATTAAAAGCACTGCGAGTCACGCTAAACCTCAACCAGAAAAACTGTATGCTCTAAGTTGAGCAATCAGTGTGCAGCCAGCCAGTTTGACCTGAGCAGGACACAAGCACTGCCACATGCATGGGCAAGCACAGAAAAATAAAGACAACCATTGCCAATAGGCAGCTACAAAAAAGCAACACCAACAGCGCGTGGGAAGACTCAGGACGATTTTTTATATGTGTGTACATCTGTCATCCTCACAGAACTAAACCCGAGATTTTCTATATGCCAAGGATTCATAGAAAAAACTATTTCAGCCTTGTAGCCTTGACATCTAGCTGACAATTGGCAACTAAGAAGACAGTGCTCATAAAAAGGACAGACTTGCTTAATATACATCCTGTCTGAAATTCTGTGTTCACAAAGCAACGTGAAACCACAACTGCTGGTAAAGGAAGTACGAACTGGTCCCCATTGAGTCTAAATTATCAAAAGTCAACTGCGAAGAGCACTGCTTTTGGAATAATGAAGCCATCCGAATAAAAGCAGAATAACAGCAAAAAAGAAGTTAAAACTAAAAACCTTCAGCTTGTTTTCCTTGCGGTTGATGATAACGGCTGTGATCTGCTGGTCCATGAAGATGAGAATGGTGGCCAGCATTGCAGGGGCAGCGGCCGCCAAAATTGTCCACCAGGGGTTGCGACCCAGCATTGGAATCAGCCAACCACGGCCTTCCCAGGTCGGCTATAAATGAAAGAAAAAAAAAGATTTGTTTTCGTGACATACAACACACGATAGTCTGAAAAGGAAGAAATGAGCCATACACAACTTCCACACTGAAGGTACCATTTGAAATCTCAAAGCTTACCTCAAACTTCGCGGGCACCTCCAGTTTAGGAGTGTCCAAGCCAAGCAGCATGTCTGTGACAGTCATGAGCAAGATGGCGATCACGACAGAGAAGTCGCTCACCAGTGCTCGTACCTGCAGTAACAGGACATACATGAGCTCGAGGAAAACAGTAAGCCTCCCTTTGAAGCGCCCCAAAACTTTCTTTAAACAAGAAAAGCACAATATCTTGGAATGTGCTGAGGATAATACCACAACTACATTGGGAAAACAGGACAACGTTCCATTTGAAAGGTCAGCATGTTGTAGAAAACAGTGAGGTATTGCTGCAGCTACGTTTTTACAACAAATTCCCTTCAGGCGGAAGGTGGACCCGGCTGATATCAATACACAAAACAAAAGCAACTGGTGCTAGTGAATTAGAAAACACAGCTCCACTGAGGTGCAGCAACGTCTCACCGAGGTGGGAAAGTAGCTGGTGGTTTTGAAGTCCTTCAGGAAGACGGCCAGTGTGAAAGTGGCGATGAACAAAAGCACCGAGAAAAGGAACACGTCTGCGTAGAACTGGCAGCCAAAGCCGTGCAGGGTGCCCCCGGCCTCCTTGCACGCGTGCTTGCTCAGCATGGTCCAGTTGACAGTGGTGTTGAGCAGATCCGTCCCATTTGGTGGCTCACAGTAGCAGTCAATTCGTAGATCGTGATCTAGGTACATCGGGTACTTGTGGCCTATCTTCAGCACCTGTGCATGAAATGCAGCCAAAGCAAAGCACATTCTGATTTGCAGGTACAGAGAAAAAGAACAACATGAGGCTCACCATGCCATTTACGTATAACTTCAGAATTATTTCTCACGACTACAACCGTCATTCAAGCGTAACAAGCATCAAGTTATCTTTATCGCTAACAAGTTTACAGACACGTAGGGATATCGCACTTCTTTGCTTACTACAGAAACTAATATACAGTCGTCACGCGTCCACACTGCCACTTACACGCCCAATGCGCACTTCACGTCGCCTACATAATAACCTTAGCTTCCAACGTCTATTCGGCCGAACACTCGCGTTTAATTCTTCTGCTTTGCCACGTGCTATCAAGTGTTGGAATGGCCTTCCGGATTGCATTGCTACCATACGTGACCCATTAATCTTCAAAAACGAATTGACCACCTTCATGCATCCATGATATTGTATATAAATTGTGTTCGTATGTGTTGTCAAATCCATGCAGTGCCACTATTTGTTTGCTGTTTTTCCTCTGTGTCAATATATTACGTTTTTTTTTTCAAGTACGGTATAATAATTGTTTGCAGTCCAATGTATTTAATATTGTTTACTTTTGTTCTTTCCACTTTGTACCATCTTTTGTCTGCTAAATATTGTAACCCCTCCCCTCACACAATGTTCCAAGTGTGGAACCTGTGAGGTATTTGTATAAATAAATAAATAAATAAATAAATAAATAAATGGAAGTAACTGAAATGAGAATGCTCAGAGGGGTATGCGGAGTGCAGGATGTGTCAAGTACGGAGAGAGAAGAAAAACAACACACTAACCTATCTCACTCAATACCTGGTGTAGAATGGGCAACATTTTCTTGGGCTGATATATAGGAGTACCACTGATACACTCATGCTTATGCCTACTGTGCCTCTCTGACAGAAAAGAAGTTTGCTAAAAAGTATAGTGCAGTGCATTTAGTTTAATTTTATGTGAACGTGAAGGTTATTCACAAAACATCAGTGAAGTACAGGGAAAGAAATTCAATTTAAAATATGAGTAAAAGTGAAAATTTAATACAGCACACTCAGCAGTGTGCCATATGGAGGCAACTGACATGCAAGCATTTCATTACTGATCTCATAAAAAGAAACTTATCGAAAAAATATGCACAACCTGCCTTTTGTAACAGGTAGACTGAAATGTATATGCAAGAGAACCCTGCAATTTATCACTAAGAATATTAATGGGCTTTTACCTTAGCTCACTGCTAAGCTAAAGGTGTCATGCAACAAAACTTGACATTACAACAAAACTAGAACATTCAAATATGGGAGGTTGCACTATATGTTACAGCCATAACGTCAATCAAACAAGGAATATAATATACAAAAGCCAATTCTTCATTTGCGCACTTTATCTTAAAGAAAAAGGAAAAGCAATAAAAAAAGAGCTTTTCCTGCCAAAAAATTTATGCAGTGGCTTAACCTTTTTCCACTCATCCAAAAAACTTCAGTTACATGTTTAGTGGTGCAGATGTTGTGACAAAATGCCCCACTTTAATCCTTTGCAAATGTTACTTATTGGTTTTTGTGAGCATATCTCACAATAAAGCACACCAGACATCAACTTGAAGCCCTGTGACGATTCTTCAAATGTACCTGGTTTTGCTGTTCAATGTAATT
Organism: Amblyomma mixtum; assembly: GCF_055824585.1. Classification (NCBI taxonomy): domain Eukaryota; kingdom Metazoa; phylum Arthropoda; class Arachnida; order Ixodida; family Ixodidae; genus Amblyomma; species Amblyomma mixtum. The sequence goes on from NC_143016.1 coordinate 30,405,221, forward strand.
GCTGCCAGCTTCAAATAAACAGCGTGCACCTAATTATCATCAATTATGGCAGTGACTGGCATGACAGACTAGCATGAGTACACTACAATTTCATAAGAAGTTTGAATAATTTAAATCAATCGGTTTGTACTGCATGACAACTTACATTTTCAATGGCTTTGTAGATAAAGATGAGCGAAATGAGTGTAGCGAAATTTTCTTCCGTGAAGCGAGTAATGTAGCAGACGAGCGCACTGGCATCAAAGGCCACAAGCACAATGAGGATAAGTGCCGTCCATAAGCCAATCCATAGCCGTAGCGAAAGATAGTCCAGGTCATGGTCTCTGAAAGCATCCAAGCAGTCCAAATTTAAGGTGCTTCATTTGGCCAAAAGGCCCGACAATTTTCACCACAGAGTATTCAAAACCTTGTGCCAGCACAACATGCTCATTTTACACACTGCAGCTGAAAGAAATGACTTAAGCATTCAACAGAGTAGATGGACGTTAGAACGAAAGCACATAATCTGCACACGAATAACCACAACCATTTTATAAAGGTAACAAATTCAACTAACGTTAGTCACAATACTAAGTTGCTCAGTGTTAAAATGTCTTTTCCAGACTTGTCCACAAGGACAGCTCCTTTCTTGGCTGCAAAAACAGTTCTGGTTTGATATTCTGAATGCATTAGAGTCAGGCAGATACAGGTTAGAGTTGTGCTGGAATTTGGCAAATTCTTTCCGCTGAACTATAAATCAGAACACAACACTCTTGCGTCGTACCTCAAAGCACAAAAAATTCATTATTGGGTAGCTTTATACTGCACGCAAAAACATTCTTATATTCCATAGCGAAATAGTTAGGCATTTGCAAATGGTGGCTTTTTTGGCTTGAAGCGAATCTGAAATAGTTTCGAAGAAACTATTTAAAGTACCTCTGGCACAGAAAAAAAGTTGAACAGCACAACAGGCATTTTCAAAATCATGTATTTTTTGAACACACAGGGCCATTACATGCTTTTAAGTGATGACTCCACGAACACTTTACTAGGCGTACGCACCCAGCTGCTCAGCGCCCAGCGCCACCCCACGTCAGGCGTCAGAAAGGGGCACCCATCTCTACGTTCCTCATGCTTGAGCTGTCGCGCTTGATTCACGAATTTCACTTGGAGAAGAACGGCTGCGGCACATGCAGTTGATGCGAATTGTGACGAGGACTTGAAAGAATGTGCACCCATGTGCTTCAACGTGCTTCGTGCGCGCAACATGATTCATCGCTATTGTGGGTCGACAGAAGGCTGCTGTCTCAGCCGTTCGGAGTCTATCGACAACATTGAAAAATGTGTTCTCTCTGAGGCATTGAAGATGAAGAAGCAATATCACGACTATCTCAATAAGTTTGTGTGTTGTTAAATTTACTGCTACTTTTATATCGAATTGCACATTATATCGAACTCGTAAGCGTTTCTTTGCGAGTTTGATATATGCGGGTTTGGCTGCATAATTTGATGCCTGAATTCGTAGCAGTTTTATCATCAAGTGGTAAATTCTGTGAAAAATAAGCTCACACTCACTTGCAAAAGTCGTAAAGAATGGTCTCAAATACTAGCACAGGTCCAGTGCTACCCAAGATGGTCAGTGGCTGACCGCTGAATAGACCATACAGGATGCCACAGACTGCCCCAGACATCAAGCTCTCCATGGCTGCCTGAAATCGCATGGTGAAATCATATTGTAATCTAAGCTTTTTGCATTTTCTCTTTTGGCAGCTGCTGCACTTCACACATAGCTTGAAAAAAGAAAAAGGAAAAAAGAAAACTTTCTTGCGGTTCAGGTTAGGCAGCAAAACAAACTTCCATTTAGAAAGAATTACAATCACAGCAATAATAAATTTTTCTATCAACAAATAGAACAAATTGTGGAATAAAACAGGTTCATTCGTAAACTGTTTGGTTCCTTAAAAACTATACAAAATGATGCATCAAAATTCAGTTTTGTTTCTTTGTAACTTGATATAGTTTAACAATATAATTAAACAGCAATGTGATTTCAGTTGCGCATCAGACAAAACTAGAAAACCTGCTTCATTTGAGCTGGACAACCACAAAGCATTTTCACAGCAGTAAAAAGAAAATTAAAAATGGTGCACGTGCAGCCAGCTTAAAGTTCTGCCTGAACAGTGGATAGGTTAAGGAAAAACAGGACATCAGTAGTTATGCAATCACTGAGCCATACTAAATCCCACTGATGCATGTAAAGGATATAAAAGCAAAAATAGCTCATATACTCACAATTCTTTGCTCTGTTGCTGAGCCCAGGAGGCCTCCGAAGGTGATGATGGGCGTAAGACAGGCAAAATACAGGAAGAACACGGAAGCAATAGATTGAAGTGCGAAGGCATCCTTGAAGTCACTCAGGTACCACGGTGCTTTGCGTTTGATGTCATTGATAAGGCCACCAAACAACCTGCACACAAACAAAAGCTAAACTATAAGTATGCAAAGAATATCAAAAGCAGAAACTGCAATGAACAACTTGAACAAGCTCTAATGTTTGTTTCTTAAAGGGGCCCAGAAACACAATCTTAGTTAACTGTTTTGCCTGTTGATTGAATCCAGTGAGTTATAATGGTGCTGTTAGCGTCAGTAATACCGCATACATTCCGTTTTTTTAATATTTTAATGTCCTCCCAAAAACAACTTGATGGCTCTGATGGTGTCGCCACACAGTGGTGGGTTTTTAGCAGCGGATATGACATCACCTGGCGCGAGCTTGATGACCGGACAAACAGTAAATATACTGCAAATTGCGTGAATAAATAGAGACACATTCTGTCACATGTCTGCGTTTTATATTAGATCAACAAAAACAATTTGTTTGTCTGAGATAAAAGCCCTGCAAAGCAAGTAAAATAAAAATACACCACCAGGGGCGCTCTGGCATGGAAACAACGCTGCCAGTCTCAGCAAGAACGAGTTACAGAGAGCAGGCAACCATGGAGTACAAACTTCCGCGACGTGCTCTGGCTGGCTGTTTTGATTGGTTGCGCAAGGTGCCGTCATTGGGAGAGCGAAATAGGAGTGGGAAGCCCCGCCAAAATCGAGTTGAGGGCAGCGTTTTGTTTGCTTGTATTTTGAAATTTCTTCACTGAATAACTCCCGTTCCTGTGCATCGATTCCTGTAATTCTTTTTAAGTCAGCATCTGTGCAACATAAAGAACCCACCTGAAGTATAGCCGGTATTTCCCCAGGCAGTGTTTCGCAGCCCCTTTAAAGCCATTTCTGATGGCTAGTTACACTTGACAGCACTTTCAAACATGGCAACTTCTTTGAGTAATGACACAAAATTTCAAGCCCTCAACCTTTGTTTTGTATGATGAACTGCTAAGAAAACTGATGCATTTAATCAATACAAAGAGTCGACACAAAAGACACGACACAAAAAAGGCAAAATATGCACTTGTGTTATCATGCTATGTTGTGTTGTAGGTTGTCGCACTTTTCACATTGATATTGATATTAAAGTGTCCCGATACCTGCACATGAGTGCACATCTTTCATATAATACTTATCACATATTTAGTTCAGAACACAGCTTGAACATATTAAAGCTCAGTTTTAGAGACACTTTAGGACACTGACCAAAAAGAGCAGAGTTTTGTACCATGGTGATAAAAGGAGGGCGAAAAAAAGGGTTCAGTGAAGACCACAAGCTTCTGCAATGTTCTCTAGGCAACACAGAAGCTGAAAATTACACAGAAGCTGAAAATTAGCCACTTCTGGTGACTTCTCCCCAAACCTGGGAACGCAGCAGTAAGCACACTAAGGGCACACCTGAGGTTTATGACCTCGCTTGATCCCAGTTATATTTGCTTGGGTGCCTGGTGACATTGCAGCATACTATTTGCCTTTTGGAATTAAGTCCAATGACAGTCATAATAAACGACCACATAATTTTTTGCTGGAAACCAGAGCTGAAGAGGTTTAACATTGCTAACACAAATTCAGCAGGTACTCATATCCATTAAAAAACATGACAGATGAGAATTCAGTATCACTGCCCCTTTATTTCTCACAGGTCTCAGCCTGCACAATACAAACAGAAAAAAAAAATGGCCACCTTATCAACATAACATTTAAAACATTTGACTCTTCCCTATTAAATATACATGACACTTTTGCAGCCTACTTTTTTGTTAGACGCTGAAAGAAAAAGAGCACCGAAAAACCAGCTTAATAAACATAACCAAGTACAAAAAAAGATGAAGAAATCTGCTCTTCCCAGATGCTAACAACATTAATTAGCAACCAAATAAAACATATCAATTAAAAGTTCAACTGAGTGGTGAAATGCATTTCTTTCTTAACATGTGAAGATAAACAATTCTAGTATCATGGCACAAGATTATGGTTAAAGAAGAAGGAACTGGGAAAAGCACCCACTCTCAGTTAGAGTAGTGTTTTTGTGGTCCCCGGTCCACAGCCATTGCGCCCCCTTACCTTCCAGTCCTTTTGAGACCGCTCTCTTCTCTTTCTTTTTCCTCCTCCTCCTCTGGGGAGAAAGCTGGTTCTTTTGAAGGCTCCTGTTTCTTTCGTCCCTCCTGCATGCAGCAAGAAGCCCACACACACACATGTATCGAGAAAAAATTAAACAGATTGGGCACATAGAGGGCCCAATGCACTCGCATATTGTCACCGACAAACGCATCAGAAAAGCGGAAAGCACAGCGTTCCCTAGGACAAGGATCGCCGAACCGCCGAGCTCGTGCAGAACAAAGACGACGCTCGGCCACACGCTGGGAGCCAAGGTTCGGCCACCAGGTGGCACCGGCAGAGTGCCAGCAGTGTGGCAATATTATCCACCACAAATGCTCTATACTTCCAGTAACTAATATATTTGACATTCCACAATTACATTAACGCACTTGTCCTTCATAGAAATGTATGTGTACTCTTTCAAAAAAACAACTTTTAACACAAGGGATCTTTAACACAACTGAGCTGTGACAAATTAATTGAACCAACATCAAATTAATAGAGGTTAACTGAGTAAACCACTCGGCACCATGCATGTGAAAAACAAAAGAAGCCAGGAGAAGTACATATTCATCATGAAGGGTAACAGCCTATAGCCTATTACTACTCCTTTTCCTCTAAAACTGCTAATCTTTCCAACAGTTCACCGCCTGTGTCTTGGACAGTGTGTCTTGGACACTCCCCCGTAGTGGGTATGTGCCATTTTACTTGAGGCCAACCAACCAGACGAGCGCTCGTCTGTGTAATCTTCTTGCTTCGTCCTTCGTCTTCTTCGCGCTGTTACCCCCCATGATGAATTATTACAGACTCGCCCAGCTGTCCATCCTTCTTCAGAAGTACATATATATACATATAACGCACACTCCCGCAGCAAAAAAAAACATGGCTGTAAATTTACGCCAGACACAACTCAAGAACATCAGTTGTGCAATTTCCATTGTTCACTCGACCACCACAATGAACTTATTAATAAACCCTCAAAACTGCAAATGGCTTGAAACCTCAAATAAAAGAATAGATTACCTGCACATGGTCAATGCTGAAATGTACAGGTATGTACAGTATGTGTCATACTTAGAGGGAACAACAAATGGTTAAACCAGCTCTTAATGCGGAGAAAAGAATGGTTGATTTCATCAAGAAACAGGAGTGTGCCTTCAGGCGTCTTTCAAGCATTCTGTGCCTTTTTTTTTGGCTCATGGTGAGACTTACTTTTCTTGAGCCAAGAGGCAGTTTATCCATTTTTCATGTACCCTCTAAGTGTGACACACACTGTATATCTAGTTTCGGAACATGTTACCCCTTCCAAAATAAACACTCCGTAAAAGAAACAAAATGCATGCAACAGAACATGCTGTTTGATCTAATTTCCAGTTTCTGAAAAATAAATGCCTAGAAAACGTCGACCTTCATACCAAGAAATATCAAAACTGCCATATGCTTATATTCAGCGAATAATTTTTGGAATGAAGGTTTGAGAAGTCATAAATATTGCAAAGGAACTAAGTCAATGACAGGTGATATAGAGCAGATGGTTCTTGATGGCAGCCGCCGCGTTGGCTCAGCGGTTATGGTGCTCGGCTGCTGACCCAAAAGACGCGGGTTCGATCCCGGCCGCAGCGGCTAGAATTTCTTTGGAGGAGAAATTCTAGAGGCCCGTGTACTGTGCGATGTCAGTGCACGTTAAAGAACCCCAGGTGGTCGAAATTTCCGGAGCCCTTCACTACGGCGTCTCTCATAGCCTGAGTCGCTTTGGGACGTAAAACCCCATAAACCAAACCACACCTTCTTGATGGCAGAAGTCTTAAGCATGTAGCTCGCTTGCTTTTTGCTACCAGACCACAAGACACGCTATAACCGCTTTTCCTTTATCCCTTAAACAGTTGAAAAGACACACTCTTAAGCATCGTGCTGAAGTCGGTGCAAACAAGCACAAGCACAAAAAGGAAACAACTTATGAACACACGAAGCACTAGTCAACCACCTGTATTCCCCAAGTACTTGCAGCTTGGTTGCACTGCTTCTCACACATTCTTCCCCAAAACGAAATACTAAAACCTGTGATCCAATTTTTTAGGCGAAATGGCAAGCTTTAAACAAACAAGATCGAAAATTGCAATTGGGGAAAAAAAAAGGAGTGTACAGCAAAGCAAACCTTATACTAAACATTCAAAAGCCTACCACAGAACAGTCTTGACACTGCAAACATAATCCACTGCCCAAAATGGCTTCGATGACCCCGACCCATGACCCTAACTGCAGTGGCTACAGCTCATGCTTGTCTAAACCAAAAATGAACCCAACCCACCTGTGATGGCACATGCTGAGGGGGCTCAATACGAATTGAAGGGTCCCAGGCACCTGGGGGCAGCACAGTGGCTGCATCCAGGAACTCATCAACTCCAGCCAAGAGGTGGTCTCTGTTCTTTGCCTTGAAAGCGACGTCATGGAAGACCTGCAACAGTGGGGCAGCACATTTAGCACTCCTGCGTCCACTGCAGAAATGGAAGCAAAAAAAAAAACCTCTCTAATTGTATCAAGAAAAAGCTGTGGTAAGGGCACAAGAATGGCGGATGAAAAAAAACGATTTGAGCAGTGACTGCCCATTCCGGCACCACGCACACTGTTACACCAATAACGTACACAAGTGATGATACCGTGCCATCCAGTAAAACCCTATCTAGTCATCAAGCACAGCTAGCCCAAAAGAACTAACAAGGAAATAACCATAATAAATGAAATACCAAGCAGCAGAAAAACACCACTGGTTTAAGCCTGAGCCAGTGACCAGGTTACGTCACTTAGAAAAAAAGAGGCACTGATGGTGGTGCACGCATCGGCAGCATCTGGTGCTGCTAAGTACAAACGACTCCTGTGCTGTGCCTTGCTGCACGAGCTCTTCAAGATGTCTTATGTCCTTAAAGACACCAGCTGAGCACCTCATGGTGAAATAGAGCAACGTAATAGACGTGACGAGTGCACAGGGTTGACTGTCTATCTAGCCACAAGACGCCTTACTAGCTTGCGGCAGTTACGTACAAAGCTTGAGGGTTTGGTCCCTACTATAGTAGTGTGTTGATGTCTCTTTCACTTTCAACCTAAAGACTGATGTGAATCATTCCTTTCCACATCACAATTACCTGTTTTCTTTGGTTTCAATGACTGCTGGCTGCTCCAATATATCAAAGTGTCTGTAATGCTAAAAGACAGTGCCAGGGACTGGGGTTTGCACTCTTATACGTCCTAACTCTGTGTTTTTGAATGATGTTCGCCAGTGTGAAGGATAACGAAAGTGAGCTACTCACCTCGTCGGACATGAGGATGGCAATGGCGCGGCCAATTTCGTGGTACCGCACCATGTTCCCCTGTGGCCCGAGCAGGATAAAAAGGAAGCGGGTGGGCACAGGCACCTCGGTGAGGTCGCCCAGGGGCACCGCAGCCGCCAGGCGCACAAAGGCTGCGATGGGTCGCTCGAGGAATTCCACCTCGCCTACCAGGATGTTGGATGCTTGGGACCCTGGTGGAATCTTCTTCATGAAGGCCTGGTTCAGCTGCACACACAAGCGACAGGAAGACGACCGCGACTCAACTTCAGCACTTGAGATATCGGACGCATCAACCCATAGAGGAAGGCAAATCCCTTTTTTGTAACTTGCGAAAGAGACTCCATTAATAACAAAAGATATGCTTAAATTTGAAAGCCTTGAGCTTGTGGCTTGTTTACAAATTGAGAAAAATTCAGGAGGGCACTTTGTTGACCTAAAGTGCGGTGAGGTGAAAGCCTTCAGTGCGGTGTTGCTGCTTGTGTCACTGATGTGTGGTTAAGATGTTAATTAAGTACGCAATTGTTTGTGAATCTTAAACGCTGGAGGGTGTTCAGGAGGCATCCGTCTGATTCGACACCTTTCTGCAAACACTCTCCAGCGTCCTAGACAAGGAAAACTACATATGCGTTGGCAGGAAGTAGCATAGCCATTAGCATGCTCGGCTGAGGAACGGAAGGATGGTGGTTCGAATCCCATCGTGCACAAAGATTTTTTTTCTGGTCTAACTAGAAAAAGTGTGACACCTCTGCTGACAGCCTTCTGTCGACAACGATGAGGCATTAAAGGCTTTCGCCTTAATATGTCAAGAGAAATATAGTGCACTTTTGTTGATTCAACCTCACTTAATTCAAACTGTCGTTTCAGTCCCATCACCATCAGGTGTATAAATAGGCTCACATTAACTGCAAGTTTGCATAATTCAAAGAAATTTTTAGTTGTCTTTGAGTTTGAATCATCAAGGGTCAACTGTTTATATTACACCATTGTATTATATATTATAACAATTTAAATTATGCCATTAGAAGTTGGCACATGCTCATTAACCAAGAACAGACCTCATGGATGCAACAAGAAAAGAATACAATGAACTGTCTGGCCTGTGAGTGCTATGTTCAGTCAGAAAAATCACAGGATGGTTACGAGCGTAACGCAAATTTTTGGGCGTTAGCTCTGGTGTGACAGCAAAGAAAGAAGCCAGGCGCCCTGGGGGATGCTTGTACCCATCCTTGTACGGCGGTGGGGTTCGAATCAACCAACCACTTCCTGCAGCCATGGCGGACACCACTAGGCCAATCATTGCCTCCCAACCTTCCTCCCTCTTCCTCCTCTCTCATAAAAATGTAGACAGGGATATCCCTGTTACTATACTCTGCCACCCATCGCCTCCTGCTCTCTGTCCCTCTTCCCTCCCAAACTTCCTGTTGCCTCCTCTCCTCTACAAGTGGAGAAGAAAATCCCTCTGTGGAGAGGGATTTTCTTCTCTCCATTTCGACACCTGCCAACCAAGGCAAGTGGTGCTGCGGACGCCGCCACCGACGATGCTGACGCCAGGGGCGTGAAACTGAGGAATGAGCTAATATGAGCCAATGCTCAAAAAAATAAAAAGCATTTAGCATGCATTCCTAAAAGTATGTGATTAGCATACAGAGAAGGAAACAAATGATCACAAACACAAGTGATATACCATGTGGGCATCCAGAGAGTTGGGCTAGTTGATGGTCCATCATTTCAGAAAATACTTAGCACTTCACATGAGTGCAAAAAAATATAGAGAAGAAGATGGAACACATGCTAATTCATGGATTAGTTATCCAGAGCCTTTGATGTCTATTCCTTATATCTGTGCATCTATTTGTTTTTATGCTGCTATCCACTGTTTTCATCATGGTGCACGCTGAAAATATTTGAGTCATAAAATACACTGACCGACATTGTTAATGAATTCCAACAAGAAACCATTATCTTAAACAAATAATATTTGATGAAGAACAAGCTTTGTTCATGCTAACCCTGTGTTGAAGGTCGGGAGAACTGGCATTGGCAGCTGCATCTGTGAGAGTAGAGCCACTATGTGCCAGTGCTGGGTGCGGAGCGTGAATGTGGAGGGAATTGGAGCTGGGGCTCTGAGTCATGCCCTCTGTGTTGTTGCCAGAGCCACCTGTTGAGAGAAAAAAATGCTTATGTTTACCGTACGGCAACCCTCCCTTTGGTGTACACTGCCCTCTAGACTTAGCTGAAGACCTAAAGAGACACTGAGGGCAATTCTGTCTAATTACTGCTCTAAGTGAAATTCAACTGTCTAGCTCTATATGGCTGTGTTGATACTTTTTTTGGCAGTGAAACACATATTTATTGCTGAGGAAATTAAATTTAAAAATATAAATTTTTTTTCCCCTGCCACTCAATTCAAATTTGTTTTGTCAAGACCAAAAAGACCCCGTGGCTGCCACTTGGAAGTAAATGGCACTGTTGCTTAGCATCACAGATCTGCATTCAAAAACTGCCTCGACATCACCACAGTTAGCTCATGAGAAAGGCTGGTGCCGGTGACACCTGTATTTTATTTTATGGCCTTCTCTATCTTATAAGAGCTCCTTTTTCCGTGACAGTAGACTGTTTGTCACTAGAAAGATGCAATCTATTGATACAGGACAACTATTATCTGTCTCCAGTATGCCTTTAACATCCTGAAATGCCTTGTTAAAAAAACTGCTGTTCTTGGCATTAGCTGTCTGAACACACGGTTTATTATGCTTAATGTACTGTAACGGCGTACAGCTAGCTAGCAATAGTACACACTGCATGGATGATTTCAGCACTTCTTCTAGTGGTCACAATTGTGTAGCAGCAAAGAAAGAGGGACGTGCAACAAACACTCTGCGCCATTATGAGCGACAGCAATGCTTGTAATGAGAGCACTGTATTTGTTAACTGCAAGCATTACATTTCTTTACTCACTAGAGCAACACATAGATTGAGGCAGTGCTTTTGTTAAGTGGAAGCATAAGATACACCACTCAAAGCAAGAGCAAGCTGCTGTCACAAAGCGTTATGTAGCAGCATATAAAAAAAAACAAACATATCAACCATTTCATTCATTCCACACTAAATTCTCTTGGAACATGATCATATAGTACAGGCAGTTGCTGATCACAGAAATTGCAAGTGCAGCTCTGTGCGGCTATAATTACAAATTACGGACTGAATACAAAGAAGAAACAGTCGTGCAGTGCCAGTGATGTACGACAGAAAAAACAGAGCCACACCAAGTTTCAACACTTCTTGTGCTAAATGCCAAAGAAGCAAGAACAGCCTGGAATGCAGTATTTGTACCCTCAAAAGTTGTGCAATACAGTGAAACAAATCACACAATGCCACATCACACACAGAAGACTCCACTTAAGAGGACCCCACACAAGCATCAGATAGCTACAACACTTGGAAATGATGTCTCACTTGATGGCTACTACCGCCACGCTCTCTCCTATTTGCCTCTCACCACTAATTGGCTAAAATCTCAGCCAAAAGTTATCTAAAAAAATGAAAAATTGTACGAGCCAAGTTATGCATTTTATGTGTCTCAACCTCCAACTTCGTTCAAAAGCACAGGATTGTGTTATCAGTTCTCTGCCCAAAGCATCGCAAAAAATAACGGGAAGTGGGTAGACTTGCCCACTCAGTCTGCTTTTTCAGATGCCTGCCAAAGTGCACGCATATTTTCAGTCTGATTTTGTTGTGCTTCTAGTTCTTTCATGCCAAATATGGCAAATTTGTACTTCGCTACAAGTGATATACCGACTCAGTTAACGAGAAACACACTAAATTTGTGTTTTTTCTTATTGATAACTGCGGCCATTCTACTGCACACAATGATGAATTTTGGTCTACATGAAAAACTGAATATTGAATATGCTAACATCAAAATGCCAGGATTTGTCAAGTACGCACCCAAGGAACTGTGGTAACAATTAGTGTTTTAAAGATGTGCATTATGATTTAAATTCAGAAAAAAAAGAATTATGTTATTACTGGTAGAAAAATCTGTCTGCATAAAAATCGCGGCTGACGTGCTACCCACCTCATTGTTTTATGAAATATTCACTGCACTCACAATACAGAAATGAAAAGCATCCTATTTGCGACATGAAGGACAGTAAACTAACCAGAAGCAAGTACATAATACTACGTGCAGTTTTTTAACATTCAGTGCAATCTGAGACAACAACTGTATTAATGGCGGTAGCTTAGATATATGTGTGGACTGTATTGAAAATGAATACCACAGGTCCTTTTTACCATTACATTTGACTGCAAAGGTCAATGTTCCAAGGAGCAAATAAGGGCACAGAATGCATCTGAATGCTCATGTGAAGTGGAGTCCCCTGGTCACATACACACAAGACACAAGCCATGTTCACACGAATGCGACGCAAGCCCAAAGTGGCATCACATGACTGGTGCTGTGAACACCAAACTCCACAGAAAGCATATACCACTCCTGTAACGTGGAGAAAATAAGCTTACGGTGCTTTCAGCTGCAGAATACAAATGCAAAGGCTGAAGCTGTACACTGCACAACCAACCAGCTTCCATAATAATTTTTTTTTTCCTGTGTGGCAAAAGCTAAGGATTTACCTTCTGTATACACCTGCTAGATAGATTAGGAGGGAAAAAATACTAAAGCATAAGGTATCCTCCCAACCTGCTACTGATGCCACTGTCAAGAGTATATATGAGGTTGGCGCAATTCTATATATTTTGACCTTTGTATACCACATACAAAAATTTTAAGGGACATCGATGACAATGCAAATATCCGATGTTTGTCCTATGTAAAAATCGAATGTTTGGCTCTTTGTGGCTATGCTGATACATGTTCAGCAGCAAGGGACTTACTTACTGCTGTGAAAGTTGCATTTTAATTAAAAATAGAACATTAAAAAAAAGACTCCGTGATCCCCGTTATGAAATAAATGGCAGTGTAGCCTTGCATCAGAGATCTACGAATAAAAGCTGCTGATGTCATCACATAACATAATTTGCTTGTGAAAACAGGCAGTGGAAAGAATACCTTTATTTTATTTCTGCAGGACTTTCCTGGCTTACAAAAGCTCAGTGAAAGTTGCCCTTTTTTTCATTAGAACATGGCAATCTATCATTACTTATGCCAAATCAAAGTTTTCCTCAGTGCCTCTTTAAAATCCGAGACCCTTCGTAGTCCCTAGTCAGCATATAGCCTGCTATAGCAAAATGAGTTGAGTGCATATAGCAAAAGTCACAGCAGTCATATGACAAAGTGATTCCAGATCTAATGAAGGCAACATAGGAGATAAGACATCACATGACACACTTTGAATGTCGCATTCGAGGAAACGGAGCCCGACAGTCAACGACGGAGCTTGAACATGTGGCGTTAGCAGAGCCAGCAGTGCGCAAGATGAGAGAAGCTGAGAAGGGCGTGGCCACCACCACTACGCAGTGACGTCATCAGGCGTGTGGTGAGTGTTGGGTTAGCTGCCAGTGCGATAGCGCAGTGTCTGAGGTGCCTTGGTTACATGGAACAGTTCCAGATCCGTAGACACCCTCCTGGAATAGCTCTCTGCTGCAACATCTGCAGCTCATTGTGAGCTGCAAGCATAGGACTGCCTTCTCGACTGTTCGTTTGCCTTTCCATCCCCCTCTTTCCCACAGGAGAAGAATCAAACAAAAAGTCCACGAAAGCTACAATCAGCACGGAGAATGGGCCTAGAGTAGCTAAAATAAAGGAAGTATCTACATAATTTGTGAAGGATGCAGTAGATGAAAATGTGACAGATTTCATGTGTGCCTACTGTTGAAAAGCTTTAGAATCAGTTTTAGGCCCTCCTTTGTAAAAATCAAGAAGTGAGATAGTGTGCTTTGTTGAACCGAATAGAAAAGATTTGCAAGACGACAGTTACCTAAATTTTATAACAAACCTTGAGTTTTTCTTTTTTTTTTTTCACCTAAAGTAACAGATCTGATTGAGCAGAATATCTATATATGTTTACACATTGCTGCATGACATAAGAACAAAGCAACAGCAGCTTTATGCTGTGCTATATGTACAACGAGAGCAATGTCAGTAAAAGGAAGCAACGTTGGGCACGTACCACAGTATAACAGCTATTGTCGTCATCCTCTCCTACTTTCTACTTCCTTCTCTCCTGCCCACCTCACAGTGAGACACCTGTGCCAAAGTTGCGAATTCGGGGGCTTGTGCCATTACCGGCTACCGCTGTAAAACACTGTAATAGTACTGTGCTTTGTCACAGTGGTTTTTTTTTAATCTGTACCAGGACAACAAATGACCTGTTGCAGACTTCAAATAGATCTAGAGCTTTCCAGCAAGGTGGTGGTCTGGAACGTAGCCACAGACAGGAAGACATCGATACGGGCGAGCGGTTACACGTTTGCTGGGCACCTTTACCACAAAAGAGTTCCCTTAGCATTCTCGCCGGATGCCAGCCCTCGGGATTCACTTCAGTGTTTGGGGTGCCAGCAGGTGCCGAGACCACCACTGATGACGGATCAGGATTAAGTGACGGACTAGAATCCTTGCCGCCGTTGCCTGGGTGTCAGTGTTGGTGTTCAACGCCAACCGAAGGAGGAAAGAACAAGTGCAGAACAACGATGATGCGGTAAATGCGCTGCAATACACACGTAAACACCACAACAACGAAAACAAAGATCACTGCCAGGAGACAAATGGCCTGTGACGTATCCTCAAGGCAGCATAGCTTCATACATAATCCAGCACTGAAGCTTATCCATTAAGAGCATAAATGCAAGCACTTATATACTTCGTGGGCTGTCATCTTGTGGCCCAAATGATGACGCAGAAACACAATATGCATATATGCAACAACAACAAAGCAAGTCTCATAATGCTTAAATTAAAATGCTATTCTACTTTGCTTCAGTTGCTTTTTGTGGTGTCATCTGTAAACTTTTCCACAATAAAAAGAAAGTTAAAGTATAAAAGATATCAAAGAGGGATTGTTTTGCAAAGATTTTTGAAATAAAGATACAAACACGTAGCTCTACCTTTACTGCTAAACACCAATCAAGTGAACATGCTTGATCAAGTGCCTACCACTATTGTAAGCAACATTCAATGTCATTTCTTCAGACAGCAAGCAACAATCTACATTATAGGAAGATTTCAATGCCATAAAATTACACTGAAATCCACCAACACTGCATATCACTTCATTGTGTATAGAAGCAATGGTACAGCAGAGTTGGCATAATGGCAGTATGAATTTGCATGCCACTCTATACGCTCTTCCAGTATTCCAATGACTGCCATTTGCATTCATTTTAGATGCCACGCTTGCCATATACACCTAATTTGTGTGCTGGCACTGAGCAATTGAGAAAGGAATATCAGCTTCAAAGCTAAAATTCATAGTGGGAGCACGTAAGTGTAGAACTCAAATTACTGTATATTGCCGTTTATAAGTAGACCTTCCTTCAGAAGAACGACCCTCCGAACTTGGGGGTTGACCTATATGCGGAGCCGACCTATTTGTGGGGTCTAAGGTAGTTTCAGACGAGCGGCAGGTAGTACGCGCTCTCTACCAATGCCTGTTCCCAGCAGAATGAATAGGGCTCTATGCATCAAAAAAAAAAAAAGAACATATCAAGGGGTGCAGCAAATAAAATGGCTCATTTGGTCAAAACATTCAATTTCTCAATTTGTTTTCTTTCGTAACCCTTGGGTCTTCATCTGTCCCATAGCAAAAAAATTATAGTGAAATATGCAGTACAAAGTTATAAAATGACTTTTTCTTTAAGTGCCATCCCCGAAAATTGTGAGTGAACCATGCCTTTGATGACCCCAGCACATCGTCAGTTCTGTGACAGAGCACCACCATCTTAGTATACCACCTTAGTATAACCATAACTATGAAGTAACTAACTATGAAGTATAACTATGAAGAGCAGAGATCAGAAGATGAGAGCTTCCATTGGCTGCAATGATCCATTGCTGTGGACAAAAGCAAAAGCATACAAGGTGATAAATGAAGCAAACGAGCGAATAAACTGTAAAGTTGATTTTCTAAGCTCTCACTTTTTCTGTGATTGCTGTCACTCATCCCTTCAGCATTTCGTAACAAATGAAAGTAGAATGATTCTTTTTTTTTGCACATGAATCCTGAGCTGCTGAAGACTGCAGTGAAGCTCTCGATTTTTCTGTGCATCTTTGCATTATTTTTTAAAGTTATTTTTGTAATAAACGTTTTCATGTAGATATGCATGCTGGAGTTTAACTTTTTTTTTTATAAGAGTACTGGGCATTTAAAAAAAGAACTGATAGCTTCATTCCACAGAACAGGACTCTGATCACATGCTGATATAAAAAGTTTCTTCGTAGCTTTTAATGCCTCGGGGATGACTTTATGAGGGTGTTAATAATAATTACTTAACATCTATACTAGCCAGGTTAAAATAAAACGCAGTTCTGAAATCAGCACAAAAAATTCCATATCTATGCTGATTCATGTTATATTTCTAGCATCAAAGGCTACAATCTGCCTTTTTCGCAAGATGTGGAGCCCTCTGGGAAGTGCGCAAAACTGGTTGGAAACAAACGTAAGTGGGAGACGGAGGGACGAAAAATTCCACGAGGTGCCAACTGTGTCTGCAAGTGTGTGCATGACAGCTTGCGCCATCTGTCACTGGCACCTGTCGCTCACATGAACTGTGCATGCGCGGTATAAGC
Source organism: Amblyomma mixtum (assembly GCF_055824585.1). Taxonomy (NCBI): domain Eukaryota; kingdom Metazoa; phylum Arthropoda; class Arachnida; order Ixodida; family Ixodidae; genus Amblyomma; species Amblyomma mixtum. The sequence goes on from NC_143016.1 coordinate 30,421,808, forward strand.
TGGTGTTTTTTTTTTTTTTCAACCAGTGGAGCTGGAGATGGAAAGGCGCGCATGTGCAGAGCGGCCCTGTGATAGAGGCGGATTGCCGCAATGCAGATATGCTCCCAATTCATTTAAATCATACACTGTAGCAATCACTGCACATCGAACAAAACAGCACTTCAACAACAATCTGATTGTTGAGTTGTTCCAAACCACTGTGGCCGAAAATTAAAGATGGATGTGCGATGTTTAAAAAGAAGAAAGAGTAATGAAATCGCAAGAAACTTTTACTCCGAGTTGAAATGATGAAATGAACAGACAATGAGAAGAATTATTCAGATTTTGACTCTCAAAAAACCTCAGATTCAAGTACGCAAACAACCTGCAGCACAATCGTAATGCAGGACGCACATAAAAATTTGTAGGAAATAAAATATTTTTAAAGCAAGACTCATTTTCAGTCAACAGTACTTGAGTCCTAAAGTCCCCGGGAAGCAAATGAATCCACCAGGAGCACTGAGGAATAACTCAGAAAACAATTCAAGTAATGATCCATCTCCTAAAATACGGTTCTAACAACATGTGCGCCCAAACTATCCCATTTTGTTAAGAACAGACATAAAACTAAGATAGATAGTGTGGCAACAATGTCGTAAGGTGGCTGGAGCCCCCCGCCAGAAGAACCTTGGGAAGGTGAGTAGGGTGCTTACTGTGGGCTCCAAACATGCTCTTGGACGAGTTGCGACCAATGTCGGCCAGAGATCGAATGAGGGGCAGCCGTGAGCCTTTGTCTGTGCGATGTCGTTCGTGCTGGTGTCGGTGACGGCGCAGAAGCACCTCCTTGGTGCGCTCCAGCTGCTCGCCAGCTGACAGCTGACCACTGTTCACCATGTTCTCCAGGACAAGGTCTGCAAAGCATTTTTCACTTGCAAGGTAAGCGACAAGAAAGGCACCATAACAAGCAGGTAATGAAATGATGTGCATGAGACCATTTACTTTAAGTGCATGGCACACGGAAAGAAGGCCACCTGAGCTGATATGCACAAAAAAAATGTGCCAGAAAACTGTCTTGAAAGCTTAATTTCTCATATTTAATAAAGCAGCTCAGCCAAAGTTTATAAGACTGCACGGATCCACTCGTGGATTAATGAAATGATAGGCTGCACAGACTACTGCTTAAAAACTAAAAACCACTGGGGTCCTTTTAACATCCACCAACATCACACAGCACATGAGCATTTTTGCATTTCGACCCCATAGAAAGCCGGGATATATATGCCAGCACCTTCCTATGTACTTCTCAAATCATAATGTACCCATTCCAGGGGCCACATACAGCTACAGGAGAGTGACACGACGCACCAGCAATGTTTTCCAAGCTGCTGGCCTCCATATCAAGCATGACAGTGCCGTTGAGAATAAAGCTGCGTAGCTCCATGAGCGAGTGAAGTGAGATGGTGGACACATGAGGCTTGGACCATCGATCTCCTCCCTCTTCCACATCTTCTTCAAACTTGATCCACCTGAAATGATGGCATGAAGAAATGCTCAGTTAAAAGAATTTTGCAACGCTGCTCTCTTTAACAAATGTTAACCAATCCGTAGTTTACTTTGAAAAAAGAAAATAAGAAAGTGTACGGCAGTGCTCAACAGCTTTTTTAAAACAACCTGCGCACCCTTTGGCAAGCATATGAAGTGTTTGAAATTAAGTAATGCATTTACAGAGATGTACGCGAAGTGACTAAGCTATCCCTATTTAACTCGGAAAATCTGTGTACAGTAGGACTGTCCATAGGCAGCACAGGAAACATGGTTAATGACTCACCTGGAGCTCGGACAGTGTGGGTTCACCTGATATTGTGAGAGCCCCTGTGGGTCTGAATCCAGGTGAGCTCAAATGAGACTACACGAGTTTGAGTCTATGTGCATCTGAGCTAAGTGAGTCTGGGTCTGAGTGAACCGAAGCGAATCTTAGTATATGTTAACTGAGGATGACTGCAGGAGGGTAAATGTGGGCTCGTTGAGCACTTCCTACAGCTAGTATGTCACATGCAATACCCGCGGGATTAGCCTCTCATGCAGGAACCACTGACCTGGCCGCTTCTCTCCATTCCATCTCATCCCCTTCAGCACAGAGAATCTCCATCTCACTGAAGAGGGGGTGTGCTTCATGCAGGCCATCTTCCTCTTCACCAAGGATAAAATGGACCCGCTCAGCAGGGGGAGTCACTGCGTATCGAGTGTGCATTCACATCACATGCAAGGCTTCACAAGCAGTATATACCCAAATCACAACCCTGGGCAGCCATTCACAGTGTCAGCTGCCATGTCATCCACAGCTTTTGGCTTTTGCTGTGGTGTTTCCTAGATTGTCAGCAAGCAGTACGCAATACGCAAGCAAAAATTTTATGCTGAAGCAGTATAACTGTGGGCATTTCGTAGACTCCATAAAAGTCAGCTCTAAAGCCCATCAAAATCACTTTCCCTGGGGCTGTCAGGATAAATAAGCCAAGCACGTCAGATTCGACAAATTGCTCGTCAGTTCATCTCCTTCAGAATCTGACAGCTCCGTTGCAGCAGTTTTTAGTCACTCTTTCATAAAGTTGCTGACGGCAACTTTCTGGATACCTTCTTTAGCAGCTGTAGTATGAGGTGTTACTCCACCACGCCTGGAGTTATCCATCGAGATTTGGTGCATATGCTCATAAATCCAAGCAGAGAAAAGCAGCGATAGCGAGCAACATTTGCTTGTGTACTGAAGCCAATTGGAGATGGAAGCTGATGTCATTAGGTGATTTAGCACAGTAAAATGTCACAGGCACAGTGAAGCCACGAATTTTTTTACTTCGACAGCCATGCTGCTTTTTTGGCGCTGGCAAACAATCTTAAAAAATTAAATCATGCATAGTCTGTACCAATAGATAGTCCACGATGAGCAAAATTATAGCTTTTAAGCATGTAAGGCCCATATATAAAGTAAAGTCTTGAAAATACAGTAATTGCATGTAATGTTGAGATGTGCTTACTGCAATTCTATCTGTCTACATCAAACAAGAGCACACTTGCACCGCAAGCTGGAAACATTCACACTGTTGCACCCTGAACATTACAAGATGACAGTTTCAGTGTTTGGCATAGAGCAGCAACAGGCTCCATGCAGGCTGAAAAGCCATTCTGAACCCAGTGAAGCAAGTCTCAAGAGTCAAAGCATTCTCCTTCTGCACAGCACCAACGACTGAAGGGAAGATGAAAGAAATCAACCCCATCAAATCTATTTGGGAGGCGTCCCCTTCAATTGCCCTTTTGCCAACTTCTCCTTGGGCCAATTTGAGCTCCTTGAACTTTCTGCTCCCAGATAAATAGCTGGAGATGAGTGCTGACACCGCAACTGCCATAATGCGTGCTTGGAACCTCCCGAACAGAGCCGAACGAAAAGGCAACCCAACAGTTTCAGCACAAGGACTAGGCGGGGGACAGCACGGAGGAAAGGAAGCAAATGTGCATGCAGTGCAACAGCATACATACAACACATGAAAAAAAAATACATATACTGCAAGTCAGTTCCACAACTATAGACTGGTAATATCAGGGAATAACTGGGCAAAAAGTGGTTGACTATACCACGATACAAATGCAGATTTCACACCTAGTAAACCTGGTGCTAATAACGATAGCAGTAAGGGGACACTGGTCCTGGAGAAAGAGTTGTCAAGGAGAGAGGACGCGCCGCACCGCACCTGATCGGTGGTTGCCGTCGCCGGCGGCGCCGCCTTCGTCCTTGCGGGCATGGCCATTCTTGTGGTGGTGCCTGTGGTGCCTGCGGTGGCCGCGCCGGCGGTAGCCCGGCACGTGCAGCCCAACGTACACCGTGTGAGCTCGGTGACCTGCAACACAGTGGCGCGACTTTTTTATTGGCCGCCAGTGAGGTATGCGCGCAAGATACCGCGTAGTATTCTTTATTATCGTTTTTATTTTTTACGGGGCGAAGGCTAAAAGGTTAAGTGAAGGCTACTTTCATGCCTGCAAGTCATTTGCGCCCCTACAGCTGGTATCAAGCTTGGTTTCATACTCGTGCAGCGCAGGGTAGCCAACCTGCTAACCCCCCTCCCCCCGCCTTTCCTTTATCCTCTCTCTCATCCTTGATAAAACACTCTGGTAAAACGCTTCATCAATGGGCATCAAATGGGGCTGCAGCCGAGCGCCCTCACCACAGAGTGTTTTTTTTATTATTTTTGTTTTAGATGGGTAACAAAACATAGGCGCCCCTCGCAAATCATAGGCTGAACCCGTCCCGGTTCCAGCTAGCCTGAGGAAGCACTGGCTGTTTTCGGCAGCGCAAGTCTTCAAAAGACAACGGAGGGGAAAGAAAAAATATATACTTAAAACACTGATAATTGATCACCACGTGGAGTTTGCATTTTTTACGTGTAGTTTCGATTTCGGTCTAAGTCGAACGGTGTTGAGGTGATTTTCAAAAGTGAATATAAAGGTTTGGGCAAGTTGGTAATTTATCGCTACACGGAAAACGTGGCGCAGAAAGAGGAGAGGACGGGGTCGAAACAGGCGACAGGATCAAGCACTAACTTTCAAACAAGAACGTACAAATAACAGGTGAAAATTGCCACGTGCCGTCTATGCCACGAAATCTAGCTCTTTCCTAGATAATGCCACAGACGGTCTACTGACGCAGTTATATCCTGCCCGTGCTATCTTGGAGGCTTCCACGACTTCCCTAGTCAGGCCGTTGCGGTGACGATACAAAATGGTGTGTTCTCCGTGACTTTGCGTCAAGTCTTTTTTTTTTTTTTGCAATATGGGCTTTGTGTAGCAACACTACATACATTTGCGTTGTGTTCTTGCAAACGCACATTCAAACATCTGCCGATTTGGCGTTTCTAACAGCACAAGACAAACATCTGCTGCACACGGCCAACTGGCTCATGAGTGCGTATAATATTAGAAAGAGGCACTAAGAAAGAAAGTAGCAAATAACCATTAACGCTGCCGTGTCTTGTCCACCTAATTTCGCTTGCGCCTGTGCTACCTGTATGGTTTTCGTGGTTGTCATCAAAAGACGCCATCAGCACCGGGCAGCGGCAACATTTTCTGCGCGAAATAATCTTCAACAGTTCCCTCACAGCTCGAGGTAAAAAAAAAAAAAAAAAATCGCAAATGGACAAATTTCAACGATCTGAAACTAAATGCCAGGCGCAGATCGACCGGCATCATCGTGAAAGCACAGCGCATGCCTGTAACATAAAACAGCGATAAAACAGCACAGGTCAGTGGTCAGAATCGTTGCTTCCAGGATTCTTCGTGCCGCCATAGTAAACGCAGTCGAACTGCTGCCTGGAAACAGGCTTCCAAATCGCCATTTTCTTAAAGGGTCAGTCTACTCACCGAGATGAGTGTATAAATAATGGCACATTCTGGTAGTTGGCATCCTATAACATCAATAACGAGGGGTCTGCGCCCGGTTTAGGCAGGAATTTATATTTTATTTCGGGGTTAAAAGTCGCGTAAAAAAGCATGGTGGCGACCCCAAACGTTCATTTTGTTCAAGAGAGTGGTAGTCTTTTTTTGTAGAAGCATAAGTGAATATACTACGTACCATTTGTATGCCCCAATGTCAGAGAAACGCACGTTTTGTTCTAGTAAACTGTAGAAGGCGTACCGCTCGCTTTTTCTGTAAATCACATGAATATTTATAGTTACACGTACGCAAAACGCAGGCACATTCCCTCTTTTAGTTGCGTTTTAGCGTATGCTAGCAGAGACGTAAAAATAAACTTAGCCTATAGTGGCGCCATCTGGTCGTCAGGACGGGAACCATTGCTGTAAACAAACCGACTCTCCACTTAAGCCTAGGAGCGGCAGAATCGTCACTCTAATTATTAAAATAAAGCAAATTTATCTCTTATATGTTTTCTTATAGGCGAGATGAGACGAAGCGAAAGACCGGCGCCCCATTTATGGCCAGTGAACGCACTGAAAAAGGCAGCAACAACGAGAATTCAGTCCGAAGCGAGAGGTCCGGCTTCGACGGGCGCCGCCATGTTTGTCGCCGCGCGGCGGAAATCCAGATGGTTGCCAGATGAGACTACCATCTCATACAGATATGTTCCCACATTAATAAATTCTATTTTAAAATGGTCTACCGCACTCCTTGGCACCACAGCTGCCTAAACGGTAATTTGAGTAAAGAGCTATCGGTTGCCGCAAAGAAAATATGGTCGATAAAATTCAGTAGACTGACCCTTTAACAGTGGAGGTACAGAACTGAACTGATACAGACAAGACGGAGCATGCGCAGAACGGCAGAGAGACGAAGCGCGTCGTCTGTCCGCACCATCCCAGGTCACACAAAAAAACAAAACTGAGAAAGACGCAAACCTCACCTGGACGACATCACCGTCACAGGTCACGCGAAAACAAAAACCGAGAGAGAAATCATCGAAGCATTCAATATCAGGACTGCCGGAATAGATCAGCGCACTGTCAGCAGCACTCCAAGATAGCGAAATGGAATAGGGGTCATTAGCCAGATTATAGGTGGATGGTTGAAAATGTTCCTTTAGGGTGCGGATTTATTTATTTCGTTCCGTCATGTTCCACTCGTTCCTGTCAATGTGGGTTTGAATAAAAGTGCCATACCCTTCGTCTGTGTGCCGTTCTGGGCATGCTCCGTCTTGTCTATCAGTTCAGCGCGACATCTCCACTGCGAAGCCCCAACTATAGCCACCGCTCTTGCCTTGTTATAGCATTTTTTAACAGCCAGAGCAAATAAAAAAAAGGCTAGCAAAAGAGGGCAATGCAAACGGAATAACACATCCACGTAGGAATGTTTTTATCGAAACTGCCTATATCGAACTCCTTGTGTCGGGCGTACCGGTCGTTCGTTTACTGTTTTAATCACTTCAGAACAGCAAGATCGAGCTTGATCATTCCTTGCGGTCACAAAGAAATCAAGCGTAGGGAACGCGCCTTTAAACTGATGAGCCTGCGTTCCAACTGGTACAGCTGTTGCTATAAACGTAGCTCCGCATTGATCGACTTGATCGCATTGATCGCATTGATCGCATTGATCCGATCAATGCGGAGCTACGTTTATAGCAACAGCTGTACCAGTTGGAACGCAGGCTCATCAGTTTAAAGGCGCGTTCCCTACGCTTGATTTCTTTGTGACCGCAAGGAATGATCAAGCTCGATCTTGCTGTTCTGAAGTGATTAAAACAGTAAACGAACGACCGGTACGTACGCCCAACACAAGGAGTTCGATATAGGCATAGTTTCGATAAAAACGAAAGTGCTGCAAATATAATTTTGCCGTGTCCCTGACGCCTGGGATTCGAAACACAAAATTTAGACCACTGCCCAGTTTCGATGTAGATACTGAGACTTAACTGCCTAAGGTTTGCCCGTCGTTAGCATGGGCGAAAAGTATAACCATGCATTTACATGCACGTTTACAAAGGTGTCAGAAATGCGAATATACTTCTGATGTAAACCAGAAAACTTAGACGAGACCAACGCTAGGCTGAAGTGCGCAGCGTGAAATAGCAGCAGAGCGAGACAAATAAAAGGGGCAAACACACGCAGCTTTTTTGTCTCCCTTTTTTGTAACGTGCTCCTGCTACTTAACGCTCCTCGCTTCACTTTGGAAGGCCACCCAGCTATCCCAGTACGTGATCCTCTCATCAGCGCCAGACTGCCAGCAGTCTAATGCGCAGCACAAAACAGCCACAAGTCACGTGTGCTCGCGGTTTCATGCACCCCGTTCAAACGCCAAAGCCCGCGAAAGCCGAAACCGAAACTATTAATTACCACAAAACGGTTATAATAAACTATTAAAAGTCCACTGCAACATATCATCTCCAGTTCTGGTCGTCTGAGGTCCTGCGCCCCGCTATCAGCACAACAACAAAAACTAAACATAAAAACTTAATGTCCACTCTTAAGTTCCTGCCCCCTGACAATTGAAAGAGCAGTAGTCATGAAGCCTCAAAGCGATTTCATTCCAGAGGAGCCCGTCTAGTGAGACGTGGATAAATCTGGGCCCAAGGCACGCACCTTCAAAGTCCTTGTCCGTGTAGCTTGGGTGTGAGGTCAGGGCCCCCGGGTCCTTGGGAGCTTCGTCCTGGTTTCCCGTCTCCATCTTCTTCTGCTTCTGCCACGGTCTGCGAAGACAAGGCGGGACGAGCAACGTGTCAGCAACTGTCCACTGACCGCTTACATGAGATGGTCTCAACGTCTATCTGCGCCATTCTTGGTGCATGGTTCAAACATTTGCGCCATTTTGGGTCAGAGGTATCATTCCGGAAGGCACCACTCTGCGCTGTCTTGGCCAAGAGACCATCTAGCGGTGCTTGCAAGCACTGACGTCTTATCACAAATCGAAATTTGTAAACTTAACGTCCACAGTAGATATTTGCAACGGTTGCGACCCAAAATGGCGTCTTCCGACCGAACAATGGCTGCGACTATAGTGAACTCACTATAGCTGCGACTACCCTGGACTGCGGCGCTTGCACCGCAGCATCCTACCGTTCCGCGAGCGAGAGCGCGGCAGTTTCCATGGCCGGTTGACATGTTTTACTTATTCTAATGCAGTAACGTTAGAAGATTGTCGGGAAGCAAATGTGACGTCGGAAGCTAAATTCGTTTACTGGCTGGAGGGAAGCGACGTCACTTCGGGTAAAGACAACCGCTGCAAATGCTATCGCATATCCAGCACATAATGGAAATGGGTGTACCAGTGAAAAATTGGTTTAAAAAATTTTCTTAAACCATTGCCCGTACACCCACCATTCCAAAACTCTTCCGTCATTGAGTGCTGCAAGACTTGCATGGAGAAGTCTTGGTCTACGTGCGGAGACTATAAGCACTGAAGATTTGGACCTTTTTTTCCTTTTCCCAGGTGAACACGTTGTTTTCGGCTGTGACATGCTACGACGCTATTTACCGCAAATGAAGGCCCTCCTGCGGCTATCAATTAAAAAAAAAACATTACACGGTTCACAAACACCGTACTTGTTGCCGCTTGCATGTGAGTCGAACAGTTTCACAAGACCGCAGCGGCGCCGGAAGCCGGCGTGTATCAGAAGGTCGCTAGCGAACAGCTAAGAAAATCAGCGCTAAATAAGCTTAGCAAAATAGCTAACTGGTTCTTCAAGTGCCGCCGTGGGCGCCGTGATTGAACCCGCGAATGGACCTCCATGGTGATTTGGAGAAAAGATATAGCAAGCAATGAAGTAATCAAAATGGTGCGGCTCTGGACATCGCCGTCCCCAAAGAAGCTTGCCAGCTAATTAACTGCACAGGCAGCAGGTCTGGCACAGAAAGCATCAGCAGCTTCCAGGCACAGAGGCTATCAGCCACGAACCAGGAATTCCGCGCATCCGAAGCATTCGCGTACAAATCGGAAGAATTATAAATTAGTCTTGAAAGTACCAACAGGAACGCCCCTGCTTATTTACTGCTGTCGCGGTGGCTCAGTGGTTATGGCGCTTGGCTGCTGACCCGAAAGACGCGGGTTCGATCCCGGCCGCGGCGGCCGCATTTCGATGGAGGCAAAATTCTAGAGGTCCATGTACTGTGCGTTGTCAGTGCACATTAAAGAACCCTAGGTGGTCAAAGTTTCCGGAGCCCTTCACTAAGGCATCCCTCATAGCCTCAGTCACTTTCGTACGTTAAACCCCCTTAAACCAAACCTGCTTATGTACTGTCGGCAGCAGAAGTTTACGGGACGCGTGTTCTCGGAAAAAAAAAATTGACTCTAGCTCGGCCTCGCAACCCAGTCACACGGTACTGTTACTAGCGAATACAGCATGCAAGTCCCCTTGCATGCTGCGGCGAAGTAACTGCTTTTTTCTTTTTCTGCACACTCGTGCCCCGTAATCTTTTGCCGCCGATAATGCGATGCTACTTGTAATCTTTCGGAGCTCGCCAGCTAACCGGCGTGACGTCACAAGGCGCGCAGCTACACTGCTCAAGCGAGCTATATGATGAGGATGATGTCGAAATATATTATGATAATACAAGAAGAGGCCGGAACTCATAAACACTATGTGGGGTCCCTATTACGGGACCCCAATGACGTCGGCCGCTAAGCTTCGCAACATCGAGCCGAGTTGTGTTTCATCACCCGCACGCCACGTGGGCAGATGTTAAGCGATTATATAAAGTGCACAGCGCGAGCAATATACGGAGAAGCAACGTGCGTATTCGACGCATTTCCAATCGTTCGCCTATAATCTGGCATGACAAAAAAAGAAAGAGAGGCAAAAATAGCAAGGATTGATAGCTGGAGCGCATAAAACCTTGCTCCGCCAGCAACCTATAAGAGCCCCTGCCTACGTGACCGAGGCCTCCGATAAGCAAAACAGCCCGCTCTCCACGCAAGCGCAGCAATGCGATGATGGCTCGAGGGAAGTGCTACCCGGCAAACAGCGACGGCTCATTCCAACTTCGTCGCGACTGATCTGCTGCTGCTGCTGCTGCTGCTACAGCACCCGGATACACGCGACGTCACATGGTCATCCCGTCCCCCAAGGGACTTCACCCAGCACGCAGAGCACGCGCTCTTTTAATCTGTCTTCCCTTTAAGAATAATAATAACAGATAAAAAAGAGAGAAAATCGGCGAGACATAAAGGAGTCGGCAGCGGTGCCAGCAGCCAGCCGGTCCTTTATACCGCGCTGCCGGCGACATCTCTGCGGCGCGCCGTAAAGAAGCAACAGCGCGGCCGGAAAAAGAAAACAAAAGAAGGAAAAAAAAGTTTGGCATTAGTAGCGGATGCGCCGGACAACGTGACGACACGCTGAAGCGCCGAAGCTGCTGCTGACGTTATAAAGGGCTGCGAGGCGGAAATTACAGTTGAGTGCTGCCGCGGTTACATCAAGAAAGCGAAAGCTGACACGCGTGACAGGACGGCCCCTGCAATATTAAAAACAGTGCTTGTTAATTGCTAAACAAGTCAGAAAAAACAAAATCTAAAAAATGCGCCCAGTCATTTAGCAATAGGCTAATTTGATGTTCAGAAGTTGGAAAGATGTAAAACCCTTTATTCTGTGACTTTTTGCATTTTCCCGGTAATGGCAGTTTCGCGTTTGCTTTTTTTTTTTTTTTTACGCACAAGACCGACCGTTGACTTGCTGCTAAAGCGAAATTTCTCCTTCTGTAAACGACGTCATTTGTCTTGCGCGTGCGTGAGCGCATATTTTGCTCCATGTACGACACCACCGCTGGAATGCAAACGCCAGACCTCTCCTCTCAAACGCGGCCACAGGATCACATCACTCCTCTCTGCAACATGCGACCGAGAGGGGAGAAGTGGAGGGCTTGGTGCCACAGCTGCCCGCCTTTCTTCTGCTCCCAACTTCCTCCTCACCGCAACGATATATGCTCTAGTGCGCCCGAGTGTTACCATGCCTTTCTTCCCATAAGACGCCTTGCCCAGGCTCCGCGGACCCGTTTGCCCCAAGCCTATGTGCTGTGCGATGTAAGTGCTAGGCAGTGCACGTTAAAGATTCACAGGCCCTGTTGGCCCAGGTCCTCACAAATCTATGTGGAGCTCCTATTCAGGAGCCCCATGGCGTCTAGTCGGGGCTCCGTCGCCGCCGCTCGACGGAAACGTAGAGCAGGACCCGGCGGCACCGGCCGCCCGATTTCGGAAGGGGAACGGTCCAAAAACGAGTCCCTCCGTCAACTGCGGGCGCGACGGAGGCGACGGAGCAAGGGAAAAACCGGCTGTGAGAATGCGCCGCTCGCGCCCCGGCTACCAAGGTCTGTTAGGACAGCAGGTCATGGCAGCTGAGCATCGCCGCCTCTCAGGCCTCCCTAGAAGGGTGGGAGATGAATGATTATAGGGATGGGTGGGGATTGGAAGGGCAGGCCCAGACCATGTGGAAAACGTCCGAGAACGTCGCTCCACACAGGCTGCAGCCCCCGCCAAATCCGGTGTTGAACTGTTTCAATACTTCAGGGCATAGCATTGTATTTGTAATAACTTTGAGACAGAACCGTTCGTCTGCTCTACGGAGCGGTTGAGGTGTCCACTGAGAAGTGAGCAGTTCGTCTGCTCTACGGAGCGGTGAGGTGTCCATTGAGAAGTGAGCCAGTTACTGCACACTTCTTTTCCTCAAAACCAGTTTTTTCTTCCTGTCACGAAGCCGCCAGGAAAGTCGCAGCACTCCGGGTCCCCGAGCGGACGCACCTCACGCGACAGCGGCACGTGACTGCTTGCGCGTTGGCACCGACCGGCAAACCCTCCGAGCGGCCCTGTCAACAGAAAACATGCTGCTCTCCTATCGGCCGCAGTAAACAGAAAACGCCGATAAAGATGCGGGGGACAGCGCAAAAACACGTATACCCACACTCCTTGCACGCGTTGGGTTCAGCAGACCCCAAAGGGGGGCAATTCTCGTAACTCTGCCTTATTCCCCCCTTTCCCTCCGGCGAAATAGAGGTTGCGACGAGGCAGTTCGGCGACAAATACGTGTCGCGCAATGCGTCGACCAAGACGAAGCACGTTCAGCAGGACGCCGAATCCGCGCAAGCGTAGCGGAAAAAAAAAAAAAAAAAGTTGCAACGAGTAGAGGACTCTCGGTGGGCACCTGAGCCGTGCCGTTAGGAAAGGAGTGAAGGAGAGGGAGTGAAAGAGGCTGCTGAAATTTACAATCACGTATCTGAAGCGACAAGCGAAACTTTCATGAAACGACCCTTCAGGGCCGAGGGGGCAGAGCAGACTCGTCACCAAAGAATGAAGCAGTCGAAATGATAAAGGTGGTGATTATTATAACTGGCAATTTTGAAGTACGGGGTAGCGTCATTGACAAAGAACGAGTAAACCATCGTTCCCAAGCCAAAGCCTGAACAAGACGCGTCGCGACAGTAACGTCAGCGGTACAGTCAACGCTATCGTTAGCACAGCGCGATGCATGACCGCATTCCGCTTATACGTAGAGACTCAAATGCGGCCACGCAGAGGCAGGTATCCCCCCCCCCCCCCCCGAATCCCCTCGCCCTCTGTTATCTGAACATACGAAGACGGCACCTCGTGCTGTGCTAAAACTCTCCGTTAATGCGTTAGGCGCGCCGTAAAGCTTTGCATGAACGCGATCCAGACAAATGAAAAAGCGCATGCGCGGCGCTTCGTTGCAGCAATATTCAGAGGGCGTAGTACGCAAGCGCTCGTCCCGCGCAACATTCCACCAAACTTTCGTCCGTGCTTGGACAGTGTTGCGAGTTGGCGTATACGTAGAAGGCTCCACACTGGTTGCACGGTTGGCGCAACGTGCGTCAGGAATAGCCCTGGGACAGCCGCGAGGAAACTCTGCCAAAGGAAGGGGCCAGCTACAGCGAGTGACCAGAATAACAAACATGGCGGTTGCCACAGCGCACACCCAGCGAAGAAGCTGACGCGACGACTGCTGACATCGTTAGCAAAAAAGCAATGGGGCGCGGGCCGATATGCGTCGACCTGCAGCGGACGAAAAGGGTTTCGAAGCGGGGGTAGTGGGGAGGCGCTGCGCTTCTGCGTATACGCCTTCGCCAGCCATTCTTGAGGAAGGGTGCCTCCATTTGTGTGATGCAAGAGCAAAACAATAACTTCGCCACGGCCCTTAATGACCCATTTCTCTTCTCTCTCCATCTCTCTATTTCGTCTGGGATGAATGAAAATAGATGCTGGACCCGTTACGACTTGGGCCTCCCATCGAGATTTCTCCTTTTTTTTTTTTATTCAGAGGCGTAACACACACGCGCGCCAGTTTCTCATGCACTGCACTGCGAACACGCACTGCGCGTTAGCGGGTCACAAGCGTAGTCTGGGCGGTTGGCGGTCGAGGAAGTGCGATGCTGCCTCGGCGTACAGCTCGGTCTCGCCCATAAATCTACTTTTTTTTTTCTCTCTTTCTGTCTCGCAGGGCCGTTCCCTGCTCAGCGGTTTCTCGGTGATGAGCGCGTGAGCAGCGGGTTAAGTGAATGCGTGAGCACGCGCACGTAAGCAGGCGCTTTATTTTGGTACTGTTGTTGTTTGCATTGGAGGATCTTGACCTTTCATCGCAACGTGTTTGAAGCCCTGCCGTGTACCGCCAAGCTCGCAGCACTTTCCCAGTGTATAAGCGACCTGTATCTATTGCAGGCTCATCGCTATCGTATAGGCTTGAGCCAACGTTGATGAAGATTTCCCAGTCTAACTGCACTCATGGTTTAAACCGGCCTATTTCATTTGTCTCCGTACAGGTGCTTCGATGCAGCGTTCCTCTCATGTGCAAAACTGGCTTTCAGGAAAGGAGAAGATGGAGTAACTGTCTCGCATATCTCGGTGGACATCCGAACAGCGCCGTAAGGGAAGGGAGGAAGATGGGAGTGAAAGAAGAAAGAGAGAAAGGGGTGTAGTTGAGGTCTCCGGAATAATTTCGACCGTGAGGATCTTAAACGTGCACTGACATCGCACAGCACACGGGCGCCTTTCCGTATGGCCTCCATCGAAACGTGGCCGGATTCGAACCCGGAACACCGGATTAGTAGCCGAGCTCCCTAACAACTGAGCCAGCGCGGCGCGTGGGAACATTTCTGACGATACGAATTTTCCGCATTAAAAGCGTCTCTCGCCAAGCCAAATGACATCACTTAAAGCGGTAACCGAGCTACCATGTAGCTACGCCCCTGGATTCTCTCCCAGCCCCAGAAAATATTGCCTTCGAATGAGACATTGCTATATGTTTCAAGATGCTCGATGCCTTTGCTGCCGTCGCAGAAATAATTCTGAATATACGGCTCTGCTCTTGACACCTAAACTCTCGACAGCGTGTCGCGCCCACGGCCTCTTGCGCTGCGCTTATAAACCTTCTCTCCGGTCTCAGCTCCTCTGAATCTAACAGTCTGAAACCGCCCATTCGAAACGCGACTGGGTCCTGAGGGAACAGAACAAAGCAGCCGCACAAGCACCGCGCCAAGTTATCAACTGCCGCCTCGAAGAAAAGCTGAGACGACGTCTCAAGGTAACTGCGCGCGTCCAGGTGCAAAAGCCGCTCGCCGCGTCACCCGCGAGCGGCGATGACACAAGCCGCGGGGCGAGCACGCCGACAGCACCTGCCGTCGCTTCCGCCGGCGAAAACGCCGCACATGACAACGTCAGTGCCGGAAAAGCTTTCTTTTTTTCTCTGCTATTCCTGAAATAGCGTTCGCAGAGTCAATGGCCGACTGTACACGCTCGCCGAAGCAGATGCACGCCTGTCCGCGGCTCGCAGGCGGCATTGCCGAAGAACAAAGATCTCCGCAAGCCTCCCCCTCCTCCCATTCACAGCCTACAGACGGCCAGCCGACGGTCAGTAACTATTTATGAAAGGGGAAAATATATATATATATATATATATATATATATATATATATATATATATACGCGCTCGCTCTGCGCCATTCTATATTTAGCGTCGCAGACGTCTCTGCGCGCGCACGGCCATATTACGAGGCGAGCGCATTTATTCGTTATTTGTGTTTATTCGCTAAAGCGGGCTCAAGGCGTCTCGAGCGCACGTCGTTGCGGTGGCACTAAAGGCGAAGGAAAAAGAGGGGAGGAAGGAAAGGCAATCGCAGCTCTGCGCCAACCGCTGCCGGCAGCCGCACGCATGCACGCGTGGCAAAACGTTCGCGCGGTCGATGAGAGAGCGCGCCTCGACCACACGCGGGAGGAGGCAGCGCGTCGGTCACGAATGGTGCTCGCTCGGGCGTCGCCGCGCGCGCGGAGGCAGGTCGCGGCCGCAGCAAAAACGGAAACAAAGAATAAATAACGAAACTAGAGCGCAGCACCAAAAAGCTTACCGCCAGCATAGGAACGCGCCGACAGATCAAGAAAGAAAGAAAAAAAAACATTCGATAGTACGCCACGTAATGTCCAGGGTGTTCGTTTTATAATATATATTCGACTAAAATTAGCTGGTTTGCTAAAGTTGTGGCATGGTCTAGAGAGCCACGCAAGGTCGCGAAGACAGAAAGAGGTTCTCTTTTTCTCATTTTAACAATGAATGAATGAATGAATGAATGAATGAATGAATGAATGAATGAATGAATGAATGAATGAATGAATTTGTAGCAGCAAAAAAGAAACGCGCTGCGATGCTTGCTGCCATTTCTCCGTAGTTTCAGTGTATGTGCGTATGCACGCTCCGAGAGGGCAATTAGCGACAACGCGATTCAAAGGTGCTGTGGCGGACATGCACGCATGCTGTTTGAGCAGCTGTAATAGGCGCCACATTACGCGCAGTTGACAAACGGCGTGATATAATATACCGTTATACCAGACTGCACACGACGCAGCGACACAGCTGCTTCGCGGCCGCCGCGGTGGCTCAGTGGTTATGGCGCTCGGCTGCGTACCCGAAAGACGCGAGTTCGATCCCGGCCGCGGCAGTCGCATTTCGACGGAGGCGAAATGCTAGAGGCCCGTGTACTGTGCGATGTCAGCGCACGCTAAAGATCCCTCAGGTGGTCGAAATTATTCGGAGCACCCCACTACGGCGTCCCTCATAGTCTGAGTCGCTTTGGGACGCTAAACCACAATAAACCAAACCATAGCTGCTTCTAAGTCGAAGCGACTCAGCGAAGCGCTTCGGAAGAACAAAGCAGCGGATTTCCCTCTTCAAGTCGAAATATATCGGTACACAGAAAGGGCGCGAAATTCGCCACCCTCCCTCAGTGAAGCCACAATATTTGCCGGCAGAAATATATCCTAAAAAGGCACCGCGTAGATTACAATGCGCATCTGTCATTTACGGCGTTAAATAAAAAGTATCAGTTCTGCACCCACAGTACTAGCAGAGTATTGAGGGACTCTGGTACTAGCTACAGCAGGACCGTAAGTACACTCACTACGTTCTTAGCCCCAGCCACCTTTTCAGGAATTGTGTAGAAACAGGAGTGTTCTCAGCACCCTTCCAAGTTCGTTGCCATGTCCTTCTGTTCAACCATTATGCTATTCGTCTTTTTATTTGAATAAGTATTCTGCCACAGATGCATTTAACTAAATGTGTATCATAAGACGCTGCTGCACGTCTCTGAACGCGTAAAGACCTGCAGCACAGAGCATGAATAAAGGTCACAAAAAGAACTGCACAAATCTGCTCGTCTGCGTTCATGGGGGGAGTACCCAGACTCGAGACATATATTTTTATTAACGCTGAACAAGCCAAACTCTTGTTCAGATCTGACGAGGGCATAGCGTTCTGCGAACCTCTATAAGTGCACACGCCGCGCTTACGAAAAATGGTCGGAATGCCAAACTCCGTTTCAGGTCCGCGCTAGGCCAGCGCGATTGAATGCACGCAAATGACGGAGTGGAACGCAGCGTGCTCTGCAGTGAGCGCGTTGCCCCCCACGAGATAAGCGGGAAAGCAGAAAGCTCGGCTTCAGACACAACGGACACGATGTTGCACCACGCGCCCCGCGATGGCTCAACACCCCCTTTTCGAGAGAGGCATGGAGAGAAAAGGACAAAAAATAGAAGGAAGGAGGAGTCGGCGACCTTCGCGAATCCTCAAAGCGCAGCCCAGGGTTCAAGGTCAGAGGTCAAACAGAAAACGACGAATAACACTTTAAAAAAATGAAAATAAGAAAGAGATGCTCCATCAAGATGCCTTTGAACGCACGGAGATACGCACAGAACACTGAATGCGAATTTTAGGAAGGGGGGGGGGGGGGGGACTCTCCCTTCTCTTGCCACTCCAGCGGCTTCTTTCTTGCAATCCACCGCGGTAACGCGTAAGCCATATGCAAGTAATACCCGGTTAGATATGTAGCCAGTCACCCCAACCGTAATTCATACAGAAAGGGAGGTATCGCGAAATTCGAGGCAGAAAGCTTTCGATGAAAGTTGAAAAATCCCGGGTTAGCTAAAAGCGCAGTGACGATCGTACTCTATATCGCGCTTTATACAGAACCCTGTGTAATCATTAATTGTTGTCCCTTAGAATTACATAGTCGAGATATGCTTGTTGGCAACACGCCCTTCAGCCCGGCGGCGCGCGAAACTATTTCCCCAGGTCGACAGAGGGACAGCGACCGTGAACACGTTCACTATACATCCACGTGTCAGATAGGTTTCGAAGAAACCGACCACGTCAGCCAGCAACGAAGAACAATTCAGGTGTTGAACCGGAGATGTCTTAATGCTTGCGAAGTATATAACCAGGCATGACAACGGCGAAGCTGAAAAACGTAAAAAAATTCCCAGTCAGAAAAACTGCAACATCCCACCGCTCGTCCCTCTTTCCAAGAAAACGCTATCACCTTTCCATTACGTCGGCATCGCAGTTCGCAGCGCCTACATGCATGTCGTAATACGTCAGCATTCAAGTCCCATTTGCGCCTTGTGCGCGAGAGATACATCATCGGAACTAAGCGAGCAACACCAAGCTCGCGAACTGTACGGTCGCGTGTTCGCAGCCTGAGCTACAACAAGCTGCCGCTCATCCATCACGAGCGCCCAAGAAAAACACGAGAGCACCAGATCCCCTTAGCAACTGCTTGGCTGTTCAATTTTCGGCATTTCTCATCACCGACTGTGAGATGGCCTCTCGCTAAAACCCACCCGCGACGCGAACAACAACAACAACAACAGAGTGTAGCGAAAGAGAGAAGAACAGCGCCGAGCCCGCATCTACCGACGGTGGCTTCACAGATGGATTTTTCCCAGAGGACAAAGGTCGCGCGGCTGCCACCCGTCGCGAAGCAGGCGAGAAAAGAATAGACGAAGCAGGCAGTGATTAATGCAACCAGAAAGACGCCGAAATGGGAGGCGGGTGGTTCGAAACGGTGAAAGAAGAAAACGTGGAAAAAAGAACGGGGCCACACGAGTATACTAAACGACCACCTAGGAGGATTCATCACCCGCGACCGCTTCAACAACGGCAGCGCTAGCTCACCAAGGTTGCCTGGGAGAAGACGACAGGGCAAGCGCTAATCTATCAGCGCTTTATTATTCGCACATACTATACGTGTGCGGCCATACGCGAACAGTGTCCAATAAATTAGGCTAAGAGGATCGCAGGTCTTCGCCGGGCAACCGGAGCAAATTAATTAGATGCATCTAACTTTCGCGCACGACAACCGAGAGGAGTGAATATCGAAGTCATGTTTTCTGTCTTCTTTATTCCCCAGAGTCGCGCACGGTCGCCGCTCTCGTTTCTTTGATAGCGATCAAACGAGCTTAGCAACACGTACTCCTCGGCTCGCAAGGAGCGGGAGGGAGGTGGGGTAAGAGGGCGGGTAGCACTGCGCTGCCCTAATT
This sequence comes from Amblyomma mixtum, assembly GCF_055824585.1. Taxonomy (NCBI): domain Eukaryota; kingdom Metazoa; phylum Arthropoda; class Arachnida; order Ixodida; family Ixodidae; genus Amblyomma; species Amblyomma mixtum. Next base: position 30,441,078 of record NC_143016.1, read on the forward strand.
GGATGAGGCGGCGTCGGCGGAGTGCGTTTACCGCAGAGTATACATGCGCACTGCTCCCTGGCTTCGCGCGGGGAGAGTAGGCGCATTACATCTGGCCTCGCAACGTGGGGTGCAACCCTTTCGCGAAATGGCGGTCGCTCGCGACCTCGATCGCTGCCATATACCCGTTGCCACTTCCGCAGTTGCTTCTGCTGCCTCCGCCCTCCCGGGTCGATACGGGCCGCCAAGCAGAGGGCAAGAAGAAAAACACGCACACAACAAAAACAAAAAGCGCTTCCCAATGTCGCTCGGCTCGCCCTCCGCCATCTCGGAAGGCAGCGGGGGGCAATCGCCCTTCTTTCCAGCGAAGCGACCGACCACCACTCTCCCGATCAACGGCCTCTCACTGCGCTGTCCATGGGTAGCCGAGGAAGGGGGGAGAGGTGAGACAAGGTGAAACGAAAGCGCTAAAAACATCTCAGGTGTGCGAAGAAAGAAATACGCGCGGGCGCACGCACTGCTTCGCTTGGCAGGCGGCATTTTCTTTAGCGGGAAGAAGGCCCTGTGATTGGTTTGGTTTGGTTTATTCGGGTTTAACGTCCCAAAGCGACTGAGGCTATGAGAGACGCCGTAGTGAAGGGTTCCGGAAATTTCGACCACCTGGGGTTTTTTAACGTGCACTGACATCGCACAGCACACGGGCCTCTAGAATTTCGCCTTCAAGAAATTCAGCCGCCGCGGCCGGGATCGAACCCGCGTCTTTCGGGTCAGCAGCCGAGCGCCGTAGCCACTGAGCCACCGCGGCGGGGCAGAAGGCCCTGTGACGTCATGCTCCACGCTGGGTCCGTCAGGAGCGGGAAACGTTTGGTAAGGGCGGGCGCTTCTGGGAAAAAAATGCAATTAATCTACGCACCCGGAGATACAGTTTGCGGAGGCATGAAAGGAACGCAAGCTCAGCGATAGAGCAGCGCGAACTGCGCTGCCAGGAATCGCCCGCAGGTTTGCAACACACTCGGAAAGCCAAAGGCCAGTGGTTTGAATACGGCGGGTGTCCGCTTGCAGCCTGCTACCTGCGCGCCTAAGCGCTAACACTATACTTGAGAAGCGAGCTTGCATGCACTAACTGACGCCTTCTCGGACAATTCCTCAAGCCAACGTGTTTTTTTTTTTATCTCCACGCGACAGCTTGCTATTTAAATCCGCTCTTCTTTTTTTCTTTCTCTCCATTTGCCATACGTTTTCACGTTATTAATAACAATACTTCAGCTCGAAATGACAGTACACCCCAGAATACGGAGTATATACAGCCGCTGACTATAATCCACCACGGCCACTTGGCCTCCCGTAGAAATCGAGCGGCTGCGATTCCGCGCAACCAGCCTCTGAACACGCTTCCATACTCGACTCAGGCCAGGAGCGTGTAACATACTGTTTCACGACCGAAATGGAAACAGCTTCGTATTTTTCCAGTCGCATGACCCAGAGGCAGCATTCCGCTGCAGTGAGATAAGCCGCGGAGATTGACGCGGCGTTCGTAGCACGTTATGCGAATAACCTACTTTCCCTTACCGCAAACTACTCGGACGGTTCCAGCAACAAAGCACCTTGGTCTCACCTAAGACCCCATATACATATACAAAAGAGGGATGCAATTTATACAGCGTAACCCTCAACGACGGAGCTACCAGCCGCGTTTCCACGAAGAATCAACGAACCTCGATCAGAGAGGGAGTGCCGCTGCCCATCCGGCCGGGTGAAGCATGGCCGGAAATGTATACTCGGAATGCAGCGCCCCACGCGGTTCGCGGTTTCGTGCGTGCAAAGCGTGCGTGGGAAGAATGCCGCCGAGACTGGCATCGCGCTCTGGCAGTTAACTGAGGGAACACCACGGCGCCACCCCGGCATCGGCACATGCCATCGATGGGGCAATGAAGAATACCGGGTGAGAAGTAAAGACATGCATGCCTGCGTCCAGAGCAGCGTGAACTGAGAACGAGTGGAAAGATCCTATTCCCCTTTCGTAACCATTGATTTTTCCGATCGGTAAACGTACAGCTGAGACAAGCACACAACCTTAGTACCAATGGGATTTAGTAGAGTGGAACGTTGGGCCAGTTGGTGTAGCGACATATTCAAGAAAACTTTGCGCAGAATAACACAAGACGGAAGGGAGAAACACGTACACACACACAAGGGCTCGTGTGTGTGTACGTGTTTCTCCCTCCGTCTTGTGTTATTCTGCGCAAAGTTTTCTTGAATATGACCAACGGTATGGTTTCTCAGTAACGATGTATATGATATTTCTTGCATAGACCTATGAAACTCGCGTTGAAACAAAGAACAGATTTCAAGCACGCGTTCCTAAAGAAAACAAAAAGCATGAAACTCGCTCGCTATGCCCTGAGGGCGGAGGTACCACAACGATAACACTTATTAAAGCTTCTCGCACATACCAGAAATCCGCGATTAAGCAAGGCAAGATACTTATTTCTTAACGCTGCATATTCGGTGACGCGTTTCCGGCATCTTTTCCGCGTAAGCTGCACCACGCACCTGAGAAAGAAAAGGTGGCGCCAGACACCTCTCGCTAAGGTAATCATCACAATCAGCCAGGATGACGTCCACAGGTATGAGGAAGGCCCCTCCTAAATGATCTACAATTAGCCACGTCCCGCCAGTTATCATTGCCCTCCTCTCTACAATCCACTCGATCTGCCCTCTTCCTATCTCTGAATGTTACCGCTATCATTTTCCTTTCCGTGGCCGGCGGCGCTGTACGCAGGTGACAACCGTTACTCGGTAACATCGGTAACATGGGGGTGCCTGCCGTATGCACTCCAGTCCTTTCTTTATTGATGCAATAGTAACAGCCTCAGGAAGTCTCACAAGACCCATCAGTCACGTCCGGCAAAGGCGTCAACAGCATCTAATGCCCCGCACTACCAAACGCATAATGTAATTATATGTCCTTGTGAATCTGGACCTTCCCTTCCAACAACCTGACCGCCGCCGAGTCCCAAGGGATCCCGGTCGACGGTTAGGGGAATGAATGGGGGTTTAGGCTAAATCCTTCTCCGCCGTCATTTCTGACGGGTGCGAATACAAGTTATTTCTCTCTCTCCCAGTAATATCTTTCTGATGGCCCTGATCCGAGAGGTATACCAGATGACAAAAACCAGGCCGCACCCGACGTCCGAGCAGAGGGTGCCTCAGGAGATTCCGGAGCCAGAGACACGCAGGCACCGGAGATAACGAGTGCCGACGGCGCAGCGGTGCATGCGTGAATGCAGATTTCGAGACGGCGCGCGACTTAGAACTCAGCTCGCGGGGGCGTGCGGCAACTTGAGCGAAGAGAGTGAAAGAACGTCAGGAGCAGCTTGACGTGCACGGTAGCCGCGTGTGCGGCAGCCGGCGGCGGCTTGGCTCGCGTCCATGCAACGAGAATGCATGGCTCCGCCGTCGTGGCCGCAGTTTCCTCTACGCGAGCAGGCGCCGGCCGAGCGCACGTTTCCCGCTTGGCGACACGAGTGGCGTCAGCCGTGCAGCCTTGGAAACGCCTCCTGGGAAGAATCCGTCATCGGCGTCACTCTTCACCATAATGCTCCGTCCCAGCACCTACAAGAGTGGTCGAAACAGACGCTTCCCCATTAAAGACACACCCCGACTAGGGAACTATGGAAACTGATTGAAAAAAAAGAAAAGAAAGGACGTCGATTTAATACGTCATTAATTCGGTGTCATCCGTTCTGGGGTCATGGGTAAAGAGTTTATTGGACACATTACCATTGACAACTAATCAGTAACATGATAAGTAATCACGCGACCCGGCCGTTGTAATGTGACCGACAACAATGCTTCTGCGGCCCATCGGTCATGTGTCGCCGATAATGACGTCTATGATGTTGGTCACATGAATACGACGTCATTCCGTGTCAACGTCACGACCTCCCCGCGACAATCATTTAAGAGCTCACGCTGTGAAACGTTTTAGTGCAATAAAAGATTGAGTATCCATATTCTTAGGTCTGCAGAGGTTAGAACTCTAAGTAAGGAAGATCAGGAGTCACGATGAGGGAAGGTGTGTTTGAGAAGGGGTACAAAAAGTATGCTGGGACTGGAAAAATATCGGCAAACAAAATGTAGCTGCCAGTGCCACTAGGTATAACGGGCTTTGGGGAGGGGTACAGAATGTAGAGTGGGCAAGAGAAAAAATAATATTGCCCGGACCGCACCGCGTGAGCATGAGGAGGGGTACAAAAGTACTAGCGATAGGTGAAGCGTCCGACAGACTGCTGAGGGCACCGAGCAACCGAAATCTAACCCTCCATTCAAAGCATGGGGCCATGATTACGGATAGTAGAAAAGACATTGGCGTCGGAGGGAAATGCAGACTGCGTAGTATCTACCAGGTGTTTCACTAAGATGTTCAGCAATTTTTAAACTAAGCTTCTTGGGTTAGAAGAGCGCTTTTTTCTTGGCATAGACTTTTCTATGCCAAGACTTTCTGACTAGTAGGCTGGTTAACTAATATTGATAACAATTACTGTCCGTCTCCTTGTTTATCGACCGTAAATTATATCCATATCACTTTTTTGAATTCCGAAAAAGCAGTTATTCTCGGCGCTGTGGTCCAACAAATTTTGATGGCACCATGATACACGCGCTTTCAAGAAGCTTGCAGGCAAAGCGACCCCTCCAGCGAACGTAACTCGTCCAAATAGCCAGAATTTGTTAGGACACAGCGCCGAGGGTAACTCCGTTTTCGAAGTTCTAAAAACTGATATGAATTACGATGGGCTACACGCCTCTTAAATAGGGAGGGTAACAGCAATAGTGTTATAGGTTTCATGTCCGCATGCAAAGCGACTCAGGCGATGAGGGACGTCGTACTGGAGGGCTGCGGATAAATTCGACCACCAAGCGTCCTTCAGTGTGCACTGACAGCGCACAGTACATGAACTTCCACCATTTCGCCTTCATCGAAATGGGACCTCCGCGGCCAGGATCGAACCCGCGTCTTTTGGGTCAGCAGCCGAGCGCCATAACCACTGAGCCGCAGCGGCGGCGCTAACGGTAATAGTTAGAAAGTTAGCTATTCAATACTAGTTAACCAGCAATCTAGTTAGTACGCTTTTTAGCTGTATTCTGATGCTCTACACCGTTGACAGTGCTACGCCCGAAAAGGCGTTCCTACCACTTAAAAGCCTATTTTTAAAAATGAAGAACATCTTAGGTAAAACACCCGGTATACTGCCAGGGCAGGCTGAAGAAAACGCACGAGAGGCTGGTTCGACAAGCAAGCTCATCATGGAGCGAACATCAACTGACCCGGAGTGCACCGAGAGCGGAATGGCGCGTAATGTAGGAAGTGAAGTAGCGGTCGCATTATCGTGTCTCGTCAATACGATCAAAACTCCATTAGACGGCGATCGCAGTACCTTCGTGTGCGTCAACTCGGAGAGTCAACAAAATGCTCGCAGCTCAAGCTTACAGCTCGTGACCGACTGTACGCAGAGAGTAGTGGTTTTTATTTTGCATTGAATATGGAAGGTAAAATAATTTTTGCTACGCCGGCATCTGCTATCGCTGCTGGAAGCACCTGAGCTGGGGCAGCGGAAATAAAGGATAGCAGGCAGTGTGTAGAAGTGAAAAGAAAGAGCGGAGGGGATAGTAGAAAGTACAGAGGGAGGGGTACGCTGACAATAAATCTATTTACATATATACACGATAAATATAAGTATATACAGGTCGCACGCGCATGAAGGTCTGGTAGAACACAGTACAAACACGCGCACGACACAGAGCACAAAACAGCTGGAGTGGGGGCGTCCAGCTGTTCATCGTCCAACGTAGCACACGTGGAGCGTTCGGTCACTGCACGTAACTACCTGGCGAAGAACAGGCGGGACGTAGAGCACTTTCTACACCGAATTCGAACGTTTCTAAGACGTGAGACTGTTTTAGAAGAGCCGCATTCGGCTCAGCATCGTCTTCCTTTCTTCCATACAAAAGCGGCCGGTTGGAAAAGCTACGTTCGTCTATACACGCCCAAATCGGTGCTTATTGCCTGCTATTAAAAAATCTACGCCACTAGAGCCATAGCTTCGGAACCACACAAGTGTTTTTAGTTGTCTACAGAAAAATATATCCGCCTGAAAATGCAGCTATATACGGCCTTAGGAAAGGTTGATAGATATCAGGGCCAAGTACCAATATTGTATATGTTATTGTATCTGCTAGTTCTTTTTGTGCGTCATATCCTCAGCTTTCTTCTATCGCCCACTACGGCTGCAAGCTGGGATCACGAAGGGCCGTTAGCGGGTGACGTTAAAAGGGCAGGTGTGATTTCTTTAACGTGTACATTTTGCAGCGGCACTGTTGTTTCGAACCTCTCCGAGCCTCCGCGCTGCCATTCCTTCCACGGCGGCGCTTAAAGCCAAGCCAAGCCAAAAACAAAAAAAAAGGGAACGGATTAGAGGTAAGCTTCAGACGCGAGTTCCGCAGCAGCAGCGGCTGCCCGTCGAAAGAGTGCGCTCGGTTGCCCACGCATCCGGAGGACGCTGTTTGCCTTTCGACAAATACGTTAGTCCCGCCTGCCGATTCTTCGAACCACTGGGTGAAAGAACTTCGCACTCTTTCACCTTTTTTATTTCGTTTAAATCCTCGCGCGCAAAAATGAATGGGACCACACAAGAGGCGCCAGATTTCACCGGTCAAGTTTCTTAGACGCTCTGCCCGTTACCCGTCGTGTGTGCTTTTTCCCTTTTGAAAAAATGTCGTGCCCCTAAAAAGACGAATACAGGAAAAAACACAATAGGACAGAGGGAGCAACCTCGAACTTTAATTTAAAGTTGTAACTTGCGCCTCTGTCCTATTGTGTTTTTTTTTTCTTCAGTATTCGTCTTTTTAGCGCACGACATTATTTCAAAACGATGTACTAACTAGCCCACTAAAAAGTTCTATTACTGCTTTTCCACCTGTTGTGTGCCTGTAAATGGCGTACACAGCAAGCGGCGGATAACAGCAAGCGGCAGGATCTGTAGCCTAATTAGTGAGCGTTGAGATCGCCAGTACAATTTCACCCCACTTTACTTCCTCAATGTGCCATAAATTTATTGCCACTGGAGCAAATACCATAACAACGGCGCCTGTACTAGTAGACAGATTATTACTAACTGTTCCTAGCTAACACATGAGTGAAGGTGCGACAACCACGAGCGGATGCAAGATGCCAAACAATTCAACCGGAATCCAGCACCTTCCGTTCAGCATGCAGTCAAGCATCTAGATTCTATATTTAATGCAGTATAGGTGTAAAGTTCGGCGTGCCAGAACATTTTTTTTTTTTTTTTCAGATTACAACCGATCGCTGAAACGAACAGAACGGAATTTCGAAAGCACAAGGCTGTACCCACGTTCGTAAACAACCGCACCGCAGCAACAAAGTTACGTGCACTGAATAACTCGCGGCTAATCCGGGGTCGCCGGCGCACACACACGACGCCAAGGCCCGCCCGTCGGCCCGATCAGGCATGCAACACTTGCACGGCGCCCTGTTGCTACACGGAGACGCGTCATCATCCCGGAGCGGTGTCACGCACACGCCGCTTACTGCGCACATGCTGCAGACCTGCCTTATAAACGCACGATGCCCTCATAAATACGGCTCCCGCGTGCGGGAACGCGACTCGCCGACGAGAAAACAAACAGGCATTCCCGACAGCCGTCGTGCATGCTGCATGCACGATACACCGTTGGAGCTGTTTACGCATGCGCCTGATGCCGACTCTACACAGCGCCGACATTTGGCGCGGCTTCCCGGAAGGTGAGCGGACGCGCTCCGTCGTCGGCCATCAACGCCGAATACACGCGCGCAATGGGAGACACAGAGCGGACAGTCGGATTGAGCGGCTGCGCGACGGCTCACTGCATCGGAACTTTCTCGCGAAATCCCGCGTGCCATCCGCCACACGGACAATATACGGGGTGGCACGTACGCGGTGCACCGTGCATTGCCCCATACAATTTTTGTCCCTGATATGCTGGCACACGTGGAACGCGAATATCTGATCGGATCGCCGTGCGAACACCGCTTGCGGAACGCCACGGACGATTTGCGTCATGTACCGGTGCGCGACAATGCACCTAGCGACAGGTTACGCATGCCGCTACTGAGGTCATTGTCAGCATGCATTGGTTTCGTATTTATACAGGGTGCGGCGCAACATCCTCGCTTCTCGGAAAGTGCGTGCACAGCCTCTACGCGCTCTGCGCGATCTTTGGGGCATCGTCGACGCGCGGGAGCAGTGATTACGACTATATAGTCGTGTGCAACTCAAGAACAAAGCGGCAAATGCCCCTCAAAGCAGGCCCTCCAGCCAATGGCGTCGACCGACTGTCATGACGTCCTGTTTTAATCCCCTTGCAGCTGGTAGCATGACTTCGCAGGAGCCTGGCAGGTGCTAGGGGATTAAACACAACTCCATGATAACCGGTCGACGCCATTAGCTGGAGGGCCCCCTATGAGGGGCGTTTGCAGCTTCGTTCTTCGAGTTGTATCCGACCGCAGGTTCTCGTTGACGTTTGCACTCAGCCTTACCGACTGACTTCCAGATTTTTTGGGGGGGGATTCTTTAGGGACCAATGTGAATTATTACTACTATACTGCTACAACAAACAATAGTAGTAATAATAATAATAATAATGTTATTAATCATGAGAAAAAAGGGCAATTCAAAGACTGAGCATACGCTCAAGCTGCATGACAGTCGTCCAGCGCTCTTAAACGCCGTGGTCGTAAACCTGGCGTGGCCTATAAACCGATCTGAGGACGTGAAAGCGTTATCTCCGAAAGCGGTACCAAACGGACAATGGAAATACACGCACCGCCGCCACTGCAGAGAGTCGTATGTGCGTGAACGTCACTCGCAAGTTGAAAGGAGCTCTCACTGCGCGAACGAGTCGAGACTGCGGGTGTGAAAAGCAAGTCCGCCTCTTCAAACACCGGATGCAAACGAGAAACGCGAGCGCATAGCGGGGTCTTGCGGCACAAAAGGCTACGCGCCAGAAAGTGTAAGAATAGCGCAATGCGTAATCTGGAGAGGAGATAAGCACACCCAGCAATAGGCGAAGGGTTAAAGGTACGACGCCGAGAGAGTCGATATAGGAGGAGACGGCGCTGACCGCGACGTTTGTGAATGCTGTGCCGCTCGAAGGGCGTCGTACACGCCGCGACTGAGGGTGCTCGTATGCGTAGTTGCGAAACGCACACGAGGTTCTTACGAGACGTGGGGAGTTGAACGACAACGCGCTGAGGAGCGCGAGGGCACAGCCGTTGGTTCGTCAGCTAGTCGAACGGAGTTCCATCATGCTTCTATCGTTACCAGCAAAGGTGGAATTTAGCAGCCGCCGGTGACGCTCTTATAGTCGTGTAATCTGCAGGCACCACCTCAGTACTTTGACGACGACGCCAAACCCGGATGCGGCGGCCGCGTTTTGATGAAGGAAAAACGCAAAAGGCACCTTGTGCTGACAGTGCACGTTGAAGATCCTCACGTGGTCGAAATTATTTCGGAACCCTCCACTACGGCACCTCTATCTCAATTCTTTCACTCCCACCTTCCTCCCTTCCTCCACGGCGCGGCGGCTGTGGTGTCCACCGAGAAGTGAGACAGATGCGCGTTTCATTTCCTGATAACCATTTTTTTTTTTTTTAAGACGGATAACCTTTCCGCAACACTTCTTCGTAAAGTGAGCTCTCGACAGCCTGTGTTTTCAGCCTGTAAGTCGACGAATCGTGCTGATTTACGAACAAAGAGGCCCGTGACTGAATATATATAAAAACAACGGGTGCGGTACAAGTAGCGGCAACTGCGCACACACACGACAACGATTGCGACAACCCCCTAAGTGTAGGCGCCTCAGTACGCCTCGTTCTCGCCGATATATCCGGCTGGCAGAAATATTGCGACGCGCATGCAACCGGCACAGGAGGTCTCTTGCTGCGCGCAGCCCGGAAACGCCGCGGGGGCAAGATGGCGGCAAGCATGCTGCGCGTGCTCGGCATGTGCGTAGTCGGCTGTCGCCAGGCGGTTGCCACCCGCGCACTCCACACAGGACCTATTTATTGCAAAGAGCGGCTGGCGAGAGTCGAGAGCAGCTGGCGGAGGCCGTCTCCCATTCCGGGTTAAACAACCCTGCCGCTGTTCCAGTGAGCTTGACCAGGAAGTCTCGCACTTGCCGATCAGGTTCGCGTAGCTCCACTGAAATCTCGAAACGTAGCGTATTCAATAAATCCTGGCGAATCCGGTCGAGTTGTAACCTCAATACGAAACCGCGCTCACTAAACATCCGTCGGCTAATCACGTGCTCGTGAAACTTGTCGAAGCTTGCGTTTCCCGACGACCGAGCGCAAGGGCCTGTTTACGGGACGTGCGTTCTGTTCGGGCTCGCTTCACTTTGGCCGCAGGCAGGTGCGCGTGGCGAACACAGGAAGGGAATACAACTGCACTCTTGAGAGTGAAGTCAGAGAAAAATATCCGTTGCGATCTTGACGTCAGAGATGCGCACGCACGGAAGTCTAAAAACAAAGGAATGAACTCCCGTCCAGAAGTTTTGAGGCAAGGGTATAAGCGCCATGGATCCTTATATACATCACATGGGACGTTGGAAATCCCGCGCAAAGTATATGCAGCCAAAAGATACACGCCTAGGTGGACGAATGACGGATTTTCAGCAACAAAATCAGGATAATCGAAACCAGCTTGCTTTCAAGACTCAAAAACAAGCCGCAAAAAAAAAAAAGGGGGGGGGGGGGGGGGGCAACGAAAGCTGCCACCAAGATCATCGCTGATACAGCCAGAATGGCACGATCACCGCGGCCCCAACTTCCGATTTCTGAGGAAAGAAGTGCCGAGTTGCACTCGAGTATATACGGCATCTCCCTCACGCGGAATCGATCCCATGCAGCGTCACCGGTGGCGCGGCCACGACGCCGGGTAGCGGGCAAACCGTTGGGCGCGCGCGGCCAGTGACACCGAACAAGGAGCGGGGGCGACCAAGGTGTGAATAAATCTCTGGGCCCAGCTCACTTTCCGACACGCAGGTCGGCACACCCGATCAGGAGCCTGTTCCCAGTTCACCCGCGTGTGGCTCAGTAGAAGACGAGAGGGGCCACACAGCAAGTGTTGCCGACCGATAGGAGGGCTCCGTCGCTGCATGGGCGCGGCTGCTGCCGGGGCGAGATCGGGCCATTCGTCTCGTTCACGCGCAATGCCAACGAGTGCATCGCCCACGCGCTCCTGTATGGGCCAGTGCCATGGTACGACCGCGGAAGCCCAGCCAGCCGGTTCCGATGGAGAGCACATCGGGGCGGAGCTGATTGCCGAGAGTGCGGCGACGTTCCGTGGGTAGCAGTCGCACGGGGACGAGAGGGTGATAAGGAACAGGCCATTTGGCATGAAAATACGAACGGTGCGCCTCGGCGAAACTGCCCGACGTTAAGGAAGCGATGCGCAAAGGTGGACTATAACAGGGGGGCGCGGTTTTACTCAACGACCATAACGGTTAACGTCAGGCAGCGACAACTGCCGGGCTGTACGGGGAAAGCCGTCGAAGGAGAGTCCTAAAACATTTCGACAACCGGGAATCGTTTACTATATTGCCTGAAAGCCGCAACGTGTCACAAAACAGAGGTAGACGCTTCGGACTCGCCAGAAATCCGACCTTAAATGTCAAAAATCCATCAGGATGCGTGCACGCAAGATATATACGTCACGAGAAATGAACAAAACAGTGACGCCGCTTTTCGGTGCTTGTCTTCCTGCCTTTAGAGTCTGTCTTTACAGATCAGCCGTTTGAAAAGAGGAGACGGAGAATGCAGCCTCGTAGAATGCATGCGCGGTTGAAACGTCATTCGTCCTCGCCACTATACAACGCAGACGAGAACGCAATAGTTAATAGAGTATAACTCGGAGCTTACACCACAGCGGCACAAGGGGAAACCGAGAACCATGGGAAGCCATCAAGGAGCCAATGAAGCGACAAGCTTTCACCACATCCGCGCTCGGGACAATAAGCAAACAACACCGATCAACGCTCTCGGACAGAAATTGGGAAAAGAGACACCGTCGTCAGAGCAGGATGTTTTCGCTGCATGCATGATCACCTGACGAAAAAAGGAAACACATGACGCTTACTGAGCAAGCCGGTCACTGTCGCGTAAAAGAACAAAAGTCAGACCCGTGCTTTGGTTCACGACACTCGAAACAACCGTCGTTCTGAAGGTCGTTATTATTTATTATTGTTTTACCACAAGCGGTCACCAAAAAGTGAAAACAATTTGCAAAAAAAAAAAAGAGCACACGAGTACACGAATGCGATAAGTATACTACAAAGTCAGCACGATTCAAGAGCTGGAAAAAAGAGAAAGAAAAAAAAAGAAGTCTGGGCCAGTTTGGTTTGTCATGAATAACACGCAGCGCGGAGCGAAGACAGCGAATGCAAATATAACAAACAACACACGCAGCGCACGTGTTGCTAACTCTCTTGTCACAGTTCACCGTGCATTACAATAACAAAAACGCTGTGATAGTATAAAGGGTATTTGTATTTTGCGCGTGCGTCTGCAGGACAAAGCTATAAATCTTACAATGGAATGCATAGATAGTTGAGCGCGACACGATATGTCGCGAGCCGCAGAGGACCGAACCATATAGTAGCGAGACCCATACCAACGGATATATGTTGTAATGTGACGTCGCGTACAAGCATGGCCGCATACCATGGACAAGTGAAGTTCATATATTGCTGAGTCAATGCGTAGCACTTCGCGACACAACCACCCTGCGAAACAAGGTACACGGGCGTCCCAGTCGCGCTGCCCTTTGTCATCCATTATCTTGTAGCGATTTCCAGAGGTCAAAACGGAGAGCTTAGCACTCTTCCACGTTCGCGAGTTGCAACCCTGTCTCCTTTCTAATTTCCTCGCAAACATTGACTGAGCAATCAGCTATGTTGGAATGCCATTCAGTAACTTATAGCTCCGGTTACCGTGCAGGGACTTGGTGAATAAACAATGCGCGAGCGGCGTGTACGGTCTTCGCTGCTCCTTCGCGTACGATAATCCGCACAAGTATCCCTCTCTTTTCAGTACTTGTCAGCGGCTATTAGTGCTACAACGTTTGACATGGAAACACAAATGAAGAGCACCAAACTAACACTGCGCACAAGTGTTTCGCAGATGATCAGGTTTCATTGACGAAGGAATCAGCACAGTACACCGCCGATGTGTGCGTGAAACGAAGACGCTGTCTGTCGTCTGCACCTCCGAGCACAAAGCAAAATTTCAGATAAACATTCTGCCGCAATGCGCGACACAGCGGTCCCGTAACAGACAGCGAAAAACTGACACAAATGTACTGTTCGTAACAACAATGAACAGCGGCGCCAACACAATGCTCGTAAGCCTGCCAAAGAGACCGGCAACAATATTAATCAGCAGGAATGCTCTTGATGAACGGAAACGTATAGCCTAACTCAAAAGTCTTCGTGCAACATGATTGGCTTTTCGATCATGCACTGAAGTACTTGTGATACTCTCGTCGTCCTCAATCTTCAAGGCCTTTCGGTATTTACTGTGGTTATGCAAGCGTTCCACTACTGGGCTAAGAAGCAAACAACGTGACCTGAACGCTTTTCACTTGGAGGGCGTACTTGATCGGCAGGCTAGGGTATAATGGAGAGCTTTTCGCTCGCTTCGCCAGCGATTACGCATCACGGGAGCAGTCACGGGCCGAAGCCTGGTTCTCTGTACACCGCACGACGTGCCTCTGCGCTCCACGGATGTAGTCGGGCCGTTTTGTACGTACATTTTCTGCAGGTGTAGGAACGGCATGATTGGCTCGGGGCGTCCGTGTTTACGGCGAGCTTTGCAGTCAGCGCGCGTGGCGATCGCAGCCAAGCGAAGTCAGGGGGTCGGTCCGATCGTTGTCGCCGGGACTCGGTCGTCTGAGAGCCCAGCGTCGCCCGACTGCTAGACACGGCGCGATACGGGTGCTCGTGGAAGAAAATAAAATAAAAACAAAACAAAAAAAGAAGCCGCCGATAAAGGTGCTCACACGCGAAACGAAGAGGGCTCTCCCCCCGCCTTTACCGGACGGGGAACCCGCGACAGCAGAAACGAAGGAATGTTTTCACCGCGACACAAAGACAGCGATAGAGGAGTGAAAGGCCGCTTCGCCGCCGGCTCCTATCTCAAGACGCGACAACAAGCGGTTGAACGTCAGATATACGACCCTCTTCTCCTGTGCAGGCAATCTCAGCGAGCCTGCGTAGAGCGGCCATCTTCGGAGTCTCGAGAAGAACGCGTGCGGGCCTTGTTATGGCAGTGACGACGAAAGAGACCGCCATGTCCGGAGCGATGGCAGGTAGAAGGCCAGTGCCTCGGGACGTGCCACCAATGTCCGAAATCCAGGTGCAAGAACAACAGAGCAGAGTGGCGTTGATTCGAGTCGGCGAAGACCTCGGATAAAGTGACTTTCCTCTTCCCACCCAGTGGGAGGCGCGATATTACAGCACCACAACCGCATGCAACATTCTTCCTGCAGACACGGACATCAAGGATGCGTTCGCCGCGACCCCTGCCGGCAGGTCAGTGAAAGACGCGAGAGGCTGCTCTCCTTGGGCACGCCAGCGACAAGGTGCGTCCTGCCACAGCAAAAAGAGGCCCGCGATGCCAAGGAAGGGGGGAGACAGCTAGGCCTTGGGTGCAGCCGTGACGCCTTTCAGAACCAGACACGTGCCACAGGATATCAAGCGCACCGATCCGCAAAGCAACGAGGGTCCACGCATACCGTGTACTACGCTGCTCTAGCGACACACGCGAGCCCGAAAGCCGGAGAAAAGCCTCGAGCCGACCGGTTCACTCAAGCAGGCCGCAAAGGCGACAGCGGAGGCGGCAGAACGAGCGAAATCTGCGGCGGGGCGCCGGAAGTGTGTGTGCGCGCGCGCGGTGTTGTGCCCTTCGGATCGTGATGATATCGGAGACACGCGACGACGAGGCACTCGGGCAAAAGCGCCAGGCGACCGCTCACGGCCGCTCGGTGCGCGGCACCGCTTCGCCCGACCAAGACTTTCGACAGCTTTGGAGATCACGACATCGCGCCTCAAGCGTTCGCAAGGCGACGCTGAAAGACACGGGCGAGCTCAGCTGCAGGATGCGCGCCTCTGCTGCAGATATAGAGCACGGAGTAAGAAAGGGAGATGCAGCTTGTACGAGGCAGTTTGAATGCAGATGAAAATGAAAACTGGTCATGAGGAAAGGAAAAGCAACAGTACCAGTCACCCTGTCGGTGAACATATCAACCGCGGCGCTTCATCTAGTAAGTTTAGAAAGCCTGACCAACGCAGCACTGCACAAAGTATGCTTGGCTGACCAGTGCAGGTGTAGGCGTTTCGAAAGCGATACGCTCTTATACTGAGGGCACCGGCTAAGAACTTGCGGATCCTGATGAGATGGCGTCAAAAAGAAAAGAAAACGTGGAGGAGGGGGTGGGGCAACCAGGACGGGTGAACATAACCATATATTTAACAACAACAAAATCAAAACGAACTGTGTGAGAACCGGAATCATACCGGAGTCATACGCCTTGCTTCTACAATAATCACGCTCTATTTTCCTCGTTGCAAACTGATGGTCTAACCCCGCGCAGTCGTCTCACATATATAAATCAAGCTTGCAATGCAGCCTTACCCTCTCCCCAAGGTGAGACCGTTCATGCAAGCAGTTCGCATGCACGGAGACATACATCACTGCGCATCCGTGAGGAGCTAATAGCCTATCGTATAGTCAAGAGTTCGAAGAAACATCGTCGGGCTAGAGGGGAATCCACTGAAGATAAGCGAACATCCGAAAAAGAAAAAAAAAGAACGAATTCAATGAGCCTCTTTTTGTTTGTTTCTTTTCTACTTTCCTCTGGAGCCAGTCTGCTCTAGAGGAGCGTAGAGACACACGAGTGCGTGCTTCTAAAAAGTGCCGCATACCGAGCGAAATAAAAAGAAGAATGAAACTTCCAAGCCGGGCGCCGGCAAAGGCGCAAGAAAATAAAAAAGGAGATTACACTGTAGATACTCCTGCACTCTTTCTTTCTCTCGCAATATTTAAACCAGGTTAACCAGAGCGCTGAAGAACAACTGGGAGCACGTGTCGCCTTGCAAAAAGGTTGCTCGCTGCGCCGTATACCAACGGCCGAGGTGGCCGACGTATAGTAGGTCAATGTTGTCAGCGCAATTTCTTAAAGAACAGCTGTGTCGATTTTGCGCCTCTCTGGGGAACAAAGGAAAACCGCCAGTGAAAGAAGTGATAACACAAAAAGAAACGAAAATTGATGAGAGTGGCATTAGCTCACTCTTAGGGGCGGTAAAAAATAACAAAGCTGTAATGGGTGCAGGATGTTGTTGCTGCTGCTGCTAACAATGGCCATAAAGTGTGGACAACGTTCGGCAAGCACAGTAGTAAATTGCGAAATGTGTTCCCTCTACTAGTGCACTAAAAATGAAGTAATGTTGTAGTCTAAGGTCCTGCAAGCTTTCGTAAAGCTCTAACTTCGGCAAAATGTCACCGTCGAGTCACCGAGATATAGCGACCACGTGTCTCGCCATTCCGGAGGTGACGACAAACACTGCAACACCGCAGCCAATGACGTTCTACGCGATAGCACGCATCTGGGCAATGCGGAGTCCGTGTGCAGCGCTGGGAGGAATGTATGGCATCTAGTGGTCGTACCCTGCAGGCGTGTTTGCGTTTCTCCAGCCCGAATAGACAAATTAATGGGATTGCGAGAGCTGCATCGCACTGAATCCCAAGCCCGACAGCGAAAGCATGCCCGTCAGAGTGTCTGCGAATAGTTCCGAAGTCTCGAGCCATTACCTCTTTCCCAGTAAGCGCATAAAACTGCTTCGCGAAGCGTAAACAGAGAGAGCTTCTTGCGGACGTTAAAACACGCCGTATGCCTGCTTCCTGAATGTCGTCTAAGCGGTCCTTCTACTGGCAGGCAGCTTCCCCTCCGAGTCAAACGCTAGCGCCTCTAATACTACCCCGCCGAGTGTACAGGGTCTAGCAGGGAAACGACGGCGATTGGCTGGCGCGTCGTACGGAGTCTCGCCTCTTCCAGGGACGACGCGGCGGCGCCGTTCTCCTGGCCAGCTGCGCGCATTTGGGGCGCGGCGATAGAGCGCGCGAGAAAACTTGACCCACTGATGGGGCCGCCGTCCAAGGTCGGGCCTTCCAGCCGGGACCAGCTGCGGCGCGGGCCGCGTATTTTACGGCATTCCTATCGGCGTGCGTCAGGCGCCCATAACGCAGTAACGGGGCAGGCGGGGGGTACGACGTCGCAACGATCGACTGCTGCGCCAAGGGAATCACGAGTCGTGATTGGAATCGGCCCTCTGTCGACGAAAGGGAAAATAGGAGAGAGAGAGAGAGAGAAAGCCGAGCACGCGACTCTCCCCTTTTTCGGTGGGCACGCGTCACGCTCAATTTGGAGGATTTTGGCGTCGTGCCTGCAAATTGGAGGCCTCAGTGGAGAGCGGCACTTTGGGTGGGCGGTGAAGTATTGATACGCGTGTCTGGACGGACGTTCGGGTTTTACTGCATGCCGTTGAGAGAATGCATGCCGTTGAGGCGTGTAAAGCCTGTTTCAGATGCAAGCGAAAACGCTAACGAATCCTGCCGTCGCGGCGCGAAAACCTGTTTTTCAGTCGTCGCTGCGGTGAGCGGCGAGGTTCCAACAAGTTGGAAATGTCCGCTGCTACGCGCCGCTCAGTCCCTCAGTCGCATGCATGCGAACCAGACTTAACGGTCTACTCCTCTTACGGCGAGCTGGCGCCGCGACCACTCTTCCGGAAGAGACCCTTTCGACGACGTCCTCAGAATAGGATATTTCGTCGCTTCTCACTTAAGGTCAACCAGGCGCTGCGAGATTGGTTGCACCAATTGAGACGGTGGCCGCAAACGCATTAAAATAATTTGATATTCAGTCCACTTGGGTCGCAGAGTTCCGAGGGTCCCATAAGCATAATGCACCTTCCTTTTTTAAGAAAGCTCTTAAGAAAAAAAAAAAAGTCGGTGTACGCTCGCTACAGTCTTTCTTTTGAACTGCGCTTTGGACAGACCAAGTGCGAACTCGGCGACCGCAAGTTCTGCGTACCTTCACGGCTGTGGGAATGTTCGAGCACAATTCGGTGCATCCGAGCTCCGCTTCGAAAATTCGTTAGTTCAGAAGAGCGCAGAAGTGAATGCAAATTCTGAACGGAAGAGGTTGCCAGGAAACGAACACAGTACGAGAGAGCAACGGCTCTAGCGCACTGACGCTGTGTCTGCATGCGCTAGTTGTCTGGTCTTATACAGGAGCGAAAGTTGGGGGGAAAGGGAGAAGTCTTTTTTTTTTTTTCGGGAAAACCCCTTAAACGTTTGGTTCTTCAGGAATGATGTGTATCCTGTTCAGGCGCCCGTCTCATCCGCACCAACTACCACCACCGAGAGTTCTGCTCCTAAATCTGCCCCGCGGTGACCTTGGTGCGGTACTTGAGCAGTTAAGCTAGATGTTATACCAAGTCCAGATGGCTTTCTTGTACCATAATCCTTGAATTGAAGGGCTGAAGCAGTAATACAACGTAGCAGTTCATCGTAAACGTATAATCGATGAAAGCATGTTTTTCTTCTCGACTAGTTAGTATGCAGCCGTCGATGTCGACAAAGCGCTCTCTTCTCTACCAACATTTTAGTTTCTTTTTTTTAAGGCCTGGAATCGCACGCATTCATCGAATAGCAGACACGCCAGCGCTGGGGAGCATTATGGGTCGTTTGGTAACCAGCAATTTGTGGACGACGAAGGCAGCTCCTAAAAGCGGCTCGAAAGCGCGAACAGCCAATCACAGAATCTCCAGCAGAGAAATCCTCCGCCGCAGAGAGGCTCACGAAGAATCTCCCGTTGCACAAGCTTTCCTCATTTAGACGCGCGCGCATCCTGTTTTTCTGCAGAAGCGGTGAAAAAAAGTTCAGCACGTAGGCTGCACCGCAACGCACGCAGAAGTTCTCGCGTGTTCAGTGAGTGGTCAGCGCGTCCTTGCAAAACCTCGGCCGGCCGGCCAGGATGCGGTGCTCGTTGCGCAACTCTACGCAAAACAAAAAGAGAAAAGATACAGGTGCCGCCCGCTACCTGGTGCGCGCTAGCGGCGCTCAACGGCACGTTCCTTACCGGTAACCGACGCTGAGGTGATGCGGCGAAATCTGATCCATTGGCATGTATCAAGCGAGGTGCTGCTGCTGCTTCTCCTCGAGACGTGATGAACATAAAACGATGGCACCACCACCAGAGTGCGCACAGATCGCAATCTCCCTTCGTCGCCGCCGCGTCCACGACGTCCCACAAGCAGTAAACGCGAAGAGGCTGCTTGATTGCTGCACCTTTCCTTCTATCTTTTTTTCAACTCTTCCCCGCGCTTCTTCGTTCGTTTCTCCACCGAAAACTCGCCCTCCTTGATCGTTGCCTCAACTCCCGACACCACAGAGGCACGTACAGTGGAGAGTTTAAACTGCTTGCAAAACGGTCTTCGCGTTATCCCCCCCTTAGAAGTGCACGTGCTGCCCAAAGTGTAGTATATGATGTGCGGGGGGGCTGCGATGCGCAGGACCCTGACGCCGAAGCCACCGCCGGCGCTGACGAAGCTTAAAGTAAGTCCTCCCCCCTCCTCGCGCACGTGACGTCGGAAGACGGCGCCGATCCTGTGGAAAGCGCTCGAAAAGCCGGCCTCCCATAGGGCAGCAAAAAGGCGTCCGCTGAGAAGGCGCAAAAGTAAGAAACGAAGAGAAAGTCGGTTGCCAAAAAAACAAGGCACCGCGCGTATGGGCCGAGGGAAGACAATGCGGCCGCGTCGTCTCTCCCTCCCACGATGCCGCGGTTTGTTAGCCGAGGCACCCCGCGGGGAGAAGGGTGGAGGCGAGCATCCTTCACGCGGGCCACAGCCCGAGCGCCCGTAACGACGAGGAGGACCAAGACGCCTAATTGCACGCCGGGTGGCCGGCGGCGAAATGTCGCACAAACGCGACATGTGACGCGTGCTCTGGCGAGGAGTAAAGTGCGACGCGGGCTCTCTTTGCTGAGGAAGAGGGGAAGTTCGAATGCCGCACAAGTGAAA
Organism: Amblyomma mixtum; assembly: GCF_055824585.1. Lineage (NCBI taxonomy): Eukaryota > Metazoa > Arthropoda > Arachnida > Ixodida > Ixodidae > Amblyomma > Amblyomma mixtum. The sequence continues at coordinate 30,461,253 of NC_143016.1, forward strand.
CACGGAATGTGACGTGTGCTGCCCTGTGGAAGAGGGAAGCTTCAAAGCCGAGCGAAAGGGGAGCTGGTGGGCCATTCATCTGTCGGCGTATACACCGTATTTATACTCGAATAACGAGCACACTAACGTAGTAATGAACACAGCCTCTACTCTGCAAGTCAGAAAAAAAAAAAATCTTTACCCGAGGCGCTTCGGCGCAACCTTTACTACAATTTTGTTTGACATTATAAAGCGCAGTTCGGCTGCCTTCAGCGGGTTAAGCCCCACCTCGATGGACACTTCCGAGGCGTACACGCGAAGCGCCTACGCGCACGGGCGTACGCTGGAGCCTGTTTGCGCATGCGCAAGGCGTGAAGTGCGAGCGGGGCTCAGATATCTGTGCATGTCAGATATCGGCGCCTGCGCACGGGCGCTCGCGCGCGCGTCGGAAGCGGGGTCCGGTTTACAACAATGGGAGGACCGCGGGGCTTTCGGGGACTCCTTTCTTCACTGCTTGAAGCTCTTTCAGATTCCCCCAAGTTTGTTTGGAATCCTTTGCTCCCCAACCATTTTCTGTTCACGGCTTGACATTTTTTCAGTCGGCTCGCGAGGGGGAGCGAGTCAGCACCAGGAGCATGGAGGTGCATGCTACTTTTCGACGCCCGTCGCGGCGCGTGCTGGGCGCGCAGGCGCTTCGCGTGTACGCCTCGGAAGTGTCCATCGAGGTGGGGCTTTAGGTACAGCGCTAGAGTATTGTATCCTGGGATCGAAGATTGCACTGCTCTTCCAATGCGCGTCCGAATGCATCGTAAACGAAACCAGAAAGCAAAAGCTCCGACGATGCGACAAAAGGACCGACATAATTTTGACCACGCGCACGAGATTATGCTCAAGAAAAGGCGTATAGCACAAACAAACAATAGTCCTTCGCCCTGTTGTTAGGTGGGGAAGCCAAAACAAGGGAGGAAGTCTAGCACGCCTTCCAAGCAGTTGTACAATGCTCGTCCAGAGGGAAAAACAAAAGAAACTTAATAGTCGTTGCATGGTTCCGCGCCATTATGCACTGAAGCCTCAGCCGTCCGAGATGAAAAAAAAAAAATAAACAGTGCGTAGTCCTGAAAGACCGACGGGCAAGCAACGAGCAAACTCATCAGGCAGAACACATTTAAAGCCTCTTAATGACTAGTGTTCTCATTAGTTCACATAGTTCAATGGCGACACCTATTGACGTCTAGAACTCTTCATACTCGATCTCCATTAGCATTGACGCGCTTCCAGACATTAGTTACATAGCATTCATTCCTACAGCATTGGCCCATTGGATAAGCGGCGTCTGCGTATTAATTCGTAATGTTTTCCTTCCAGCCAAAGAGGGCCGAACCATAAAGGACGTGTAGCCTTCGAGAAAGCCGTATTTAAAAGCAGTTCTCCCTTTCTGTGAAAAAAAAAAATAGAAAAGAAAGACTTCGCATCCCCGCGTTCTTCTGCGCTTCTTTCTCAAGCGACAAAGCCAACAGCGGGTGCCCAACCGAGAAGGCCATCGGGCAAGCGTGCGAGACAAGCGGTAGACCGACCTGGCGCTCAGCCCACTCGAAGAAGAGACCGCGTGGACGTATTTACCGCAACCGCATGCCGATATGCCGGAGACTCAAGGAAACGGATTGAGCCTTTCGCCTCATCGCGACAACTGCGCACATATGGGCGCGCCGACACATATCCCCGATGGCAGGTCTCAGCCTGACCTGTACACCTCTCCTCGCCGTCGGGCGCATTTGTTTGTCGTTTGCCGAATGCGCAGCCGTTGCCACGGGTCGCAAACAAAGTCACGTCGAAGTGCTGCGATCGCAGACATGTCGCGCTTTATACGATAACTCAAAGGAGGAAGCCCACCAAAAGATTTATTTCCTTCGTCTGGAAGCCGCAAAGCGCCTACTTGCATATGGGCGCCTTTGAATCTGTACAAGAGCTTCGTGTGTAGCAGAATACAAACTGCTGGCTGGCCTCATTGTGCTTTTGTTGCACGTTTGTAAGATTTCCTGCACGTGTGCGCACGCTGCAGTCAGTCGCCATGGAGATTAGCTGACATCGCAAGACGCATATGTACGCCGTTAGCGACACTGCACTGTCCAAACGGAGGGAGAGGCGAACGGGGCTCCATAGTCGGATACAACTCAAGAACTAAGCAGCAGATTCCCCTCTAAGAAGGCCATCTAGCCAATGGAGTCAACCGATTTTCATGACGGCGCGGTTAATCCGATTAGGCCGCGGTTGATCTCCTTTCATCTTCGGTATACCCTACGATGTCACGCCAGCAGGTCCAAGGAGATTAACCACGACGTCGTGAGAATCGGTGGACGCCATTGGCTGCAGGGTTTTCTTTGAGGGCCACTTGCCGCTTCGTTCTGGTTGTGTGCATCGTGCAGTCTGCGTTATCCATAAGCAGTGCTTTCGAGCAGTGCCTACCCCCTTAAAAATAAAATAAAACGAAGAACAAATATGGAATCAGACAGCAGCACATGGCTTCCAGGTAAACTGCCCGAGCCCACCTGGCTTGTACGTCTATGTGACTCCACTCCGCGTAGGCGTCCCCTCTAGATTGTTTGCAGAGTAGTGTGCCGCCCAACTGCTCCACACAAGGGTGAATCAGACTCATGCGCACACAGTATTTAACGCAGCAGACGACACTGCTGACTTCTCCCGGAATGATATCGGGTCGACGCAGAGCCATGCGCACGGCACTACGCACAAAGCGAGCAAAGCTGCTAAGCGTAGAGTTATTAGCGCCGAATTAGGAACCTGGCTGATCCGCCAACCGGCTCCACGGCGCGATGACCGCGAAGATAGCGAAGAAGGAGTTTCGAATCGGGCAAGGTTGTACACAGCGACGTCTGGAGCGGCAGTGAGCCGCAAAAAAAGATCAATAAGTACAGACGGCGCAACTCGACGACGTTAACTTAGGTCCCGCGGTCGACGGAAGGACCGAGACCGTAACGAGGTCGACTGGTCACCTAGCAGTGCGTATAAACGTGCACGCCCGCATTTGGGGCGTCGCCACGTGCAGGCGGGTCGCGCACTGCAAAAGCAGGCCGACGTTGCCGTTACCAAGCGGAGACAGCGAACAGAACCGGCCTCCGCCGCGAACGTGTCCAGCCAGTCCACGTCGTGACGCAACGCAACACTACCCACCCGGCTGCCGGCACTGGAAAACCGGAGCCTACCGGTCAACACTGGCAGGATGAGGGCGAAGCAGACATTTGTGGGGGAGGGGGGAAATCAAAGCGACAGATAATCATGCGCGCAGTATACGACGAAGGCAAACAAAAAACGTTCGGTGATAGAGGGGGGTGCGTGAAAATAGTGCCGCGTTCCGTTTGGCTTCTCGGTGGTCTTTTTTGAACGACTACAGCCGTTTGTTGCTTTACGTGAGATGAGCAGACACCGCACTCCCTCTCCCAACTCTTCCGCGCCCTTCATCCCTTCCCTCGCGGCCAGGTCGGGTGAGCGGTTTGCCGCGCCTTTAATTTCTAAAAACCACCTCCGCCAACTGTCGCAAAGTTGGCGTACATATAAATGAGTGGTGGCTCAGTGGTAAGGCGCTCGTCTACCAAGTCGGAGTACCCGGGTTCGAACCCGACCGCGGCGGCCCCGTTTTGATGGAGGCGAAACGCAAGAGGCGCCCGTGTGCTGTGCGATGTCAGTGCACGTCAAAGATCCCCAGGTGGTCGAAATTATTCCGGAGCTCTTCACTACGGCACCTCTTCCTGTCTTCCTTCTTTCACTCCCACCTTCCTCCCCTCCCTGACGGTGCGGCTCAGGTGTCCGCCGATATATGTGAGACAGATACTGCGCCATTTCCTTTCCTCAAAAACCAATTTACCAATGTATTTAAAATTTTGAAGAAATTTCGCTAAAAATTCAGGTCCTTGTTTGAAGGTGCTTTAAGCGAGCTCTCTAATCAACGGCGAGGAGTCTCTTCGATGGCTTGGCTAGTTCACCGGACCACACGCTGATTCATAAACAAACACTGCAGCAGCACTTGTTGCGCGCGGAGCGTTCAGTTTTCAGCGACCCCCCCCCCCCCCCCCCCTCCCCCTCCAGGTTTATAGTAAGTATCTGAAGTAGCGTAGCGTATACATGTAGAACGCGCAATCGGCCTCAAATCGGTCGTGGCGGCAGCCGCTAAACCCGGCTGCGCAACTCGGCGATCCGCCGTGCAGCATTTTCCGTGCGCATCGCTGCGCGCTGGTTTGGACGTACGCAAAGCTTGCAGCACAGCGGCTGCAAATCACAGCTGCGCGCGCAGTGACAAGAAGCACAGCGTGCGTGCCCCCTTCTCCTCGCTAACCCGCTTTCCTGCAGCGCAGAGACAGTTCTGGCACGACAGGTGCATCGGCGTAACGGGAACGAACGTAGTGCTGCGCTCGGCCAAATGTCGAAGGGCGGCGCGGCAGACAGATGCGCCAAGAGCTCCGCCGCCTCGCGCCGACGTCTTCGCTGTCACGTCGAGCGCTGCACGCGACGGGAGGGCGGATTCTCACGACGTTCCCGTGTGGAAGGTGTTCTCGCGAAACACGTGTCTTAGGCAGAGGCTAACAGGCAGCGGGTTGCGCTGCCGGACGTCACGTCACGCGCGCCGCGACGAAATGCGTTTTTCACTAAAGTGGGACAAAGGGGAAGCCCTTCCCCATCCCTTCTAACCGTAACCCTTTCTTCCCTTCTGTCTTCGCCCAGTGCTTAAAGGCAGTAGCTGGCCATGTTTCCACTTGCCGCATACGACAGTTTAAGTTTATTTTTCCTTTAAGGGAGAAAAAAAAGGGGGTCCCGCCGCTCTTTACTTGCGGTGGCCATCCAGCTCCGCCAGATCTCCCGTGATAGCTGTGGCACCTATCGGGGAAAATGGACAGCCAAGTACTGCTCGGCAAAAGCGTCGTTGCCTGTCACTGCGGGGAGTGGGAGCCGTGGAATTCTCCAACAAGCGTTTCGAAATACACGTCCTCTATAGCTGTATGCTTGCCCCCAGTAGATGTATGCACGTGTACAGGCGAACCCGAGCGCTAGAAATTGTTCCTCACAGCTGCGAGAGAGAAAATAGATCTGACGAAGGTATTTGGACGGCAGTTCCCGATTCAAGCTGCGGTGCAGCTGCGTGTCTCGTTAACAGGCTTTTGAGCGAGCATGCGCACTGCTGCGACTCGCAAAGAAAAAGCGCACGCCCGACCTCCGAGCATCTGATACCCGTGCCGCACGCGCACAAGAAATGGCAGTAAATGCTTAAGGCCTTAAATTTGTTAATGTCATTATTTTCGGAGTTGGTGCTACACGTCCACATTTAATGACATTATCGAAAGTGACGATGACGGTAACGCTTGTAAGGTAGTCATAAGTTTCATCTGAATATAAACATTCCTAATGAGCACAATATAACGGGAATGTTGCTCAAATGTAATGTAAAAACGCTTTTCTAGAAAATGCGGCTGTTCCTGCTTTACAAGTCGAAAAAAAAAAATTACCGACGATTACGTTACTTCCTAATGCGAAATTTGAGCGCAGCAAATAAGCTGTTTCACCTTTTCGATAGTGAGTCAACCCCAGCTGCGGAGTTGGTTTCAGGGACAACGCCGCCGATGCCGACACAAACAATATGATACCCTCGCTTCCGCAGCGCTAAGAACCAGGTCTAGCCGTGGGAAGGTGGTCACGTATTCGTCGACGTGCCGGGGCTTACGTGAAATAACCGGCGCGTCGGCAACTGAAGAGCACCCTATCCGCCACACAAGAACAGGAGGGGGGGGGGGGGGGGGGACCCTTTCCTCCTCTTTCTGCATGGCGGCGACGGTGTTCTATGCAGTCACGTTATCTTGACTCTCTAGCGGCGTCAGCGGCATCCAGCGGTATCAGTCGGTCGCTGCTAGCGCTGGGGGGATGAAAGGGGGCGGAGCTGGTTACGAGGCCGACGACAACGCCGACGACGACGCGAAACCCAGGAACGGACGCCAAAGAGCTGCGCTCTAAAAGTAGCCATAAACTCGCATGTCAGCACACAAGCCGAGAGTACCTGTCAATAAGGCTGGTTAAAAAGGCGCTCTTCGCACCGAAAATGCGGTATAGATGCCTCATGTTAAGAATTAATCATTTCCTACTGGTTAGGAAGTTGTTACTAACAAAGCTGCATGCATTTCAGCGTGTGGAATGGGAACGAGAGTATGCATTGCACGGGCGAATGAGTTGTGGCGAACTCAATAGGTCGCAAATGGCAGTAAGGCTAATGCCATTAAATTTATGCGTGTGCCACCGCACAAATGCCATTAAAACTTAAGGCAGTAAGCACTTAATGGCATTAAATCTGTCCGTGTGGCACGGGTATAACTCTTCTTTATTTTCCGAGCCTAATGAGATCGACATCACTGCCGCGCCTTTCCCTATCGCGACAGGTTGCCCCACGCCCATCGCACTTGCAAGCAAGTACGCAAGCAATCCCTTGCGGACAAACTGGAAAGATCCGCAACTGAGTGAACGGGCCCCGAGGCGATGCTTGAACGCTGTCTGAGAAGACGACAGCCTTGTAAACAGACACGGACAGAAGTTTTAGAAAGCGGATGTGCTGTCACGGCGTACGACGACGAGGAACGTGACCGTTTCCGTGAAGAGGAAAGACTGCGGTGAAGGCAGCTGGCGAGCGCCTATATGTTGTGCTTAATGTGGCGCGTCAGAAACGCCTCCGTGTGCACACGTATACGACCGCGGTTGCCGCGGCGCAGCTGCATTCCACGCGCATGCGCGCTTGTGAATCCTGCTGGCCCGCAGCAACCAAACGGTCACAGACTGCAGCGCCCCTAAACAAGACTGCGCAGCATTATAGCGCACCCTATGCAGCTGATTTTGGCCAATAAAAGCGACCGTACAAGGTCACAGAGCAACTGGCACCCGCCGCGCTGGCTCGGCAACCTTCTGTGGAAGGGGATTGCTGCAACTGCGCGAGGTGTGTGTTTGTGTGTGTGTCCAATGCGAATTCAACGGCATAAAATTACTTCTGTGACACATTCCTGACGCCTGCATCATTTCCATTCTCCCAACATGATGAAGCAGACGGGAAATCAGCTGACGAGACAGCGAATGTGTCCTGTCTACTTTATGTTTGCCTCGAGCGCTACGTTAAGTTTATTTAGCATCTTCAGCATAACCCGACATGCGAGTTTGAACAGAACAAGTGCATCCAAGCAATTGATGCTCAGCGGGTGACGCTTGACTGATGTTGGAACGAAGTGAATAAAATGACAGCCTCTCTTTTTACCGACGCTGTAGAGGCCCGTCGAGTTGCACCAGGTAACAATCACACGAGGACGAATAAATCGTTCAGATGTACTAGTACACTCTGTACGTAAGTTTCGGATTCCGTCAGGGGAATCATGTACAAGTTCATAACTGCTCAAGCGCCACTATTTCCGGATGCTAAAGGGACAAGTGACGGCAATAAACTTCCTAATTAGAGGATAACTGAAGTTAATTCAGACCTGCGCGCAGCCACACGGACACAGTGGAAAACTGCGTGAATGTACGCACGCAGCAACAGAAATCCGCAGTCAGGGGACAAAAACCGAGGCCAGCCGCAGACAGTTTTTCTTTGCAACCCAGCAGGGCTGCGCTCTGGATGTCACATTTCTATAGATATATGGTCTGTTTATAAATATACCTTGCCCTGGGAGTCTCGCTTAAATGAAACGGACAAATAGAAATTAACATACTTGTAGAGCGAAATAAAAAATAATACACAAAGCTGAATGAACTTTCGCGCCGGTTAGGAAGTAGGCCAGCCAATCAGGACCGGACTTGCTCAGTTTTGTGGCGAGGTGTCACGAAAAAAAAACAAAACAAAAAAACACGACAACATCCGAACAATGACGTCGTGATGATGGCTACGATCGTCTAACAGGACTGTGTGGTTAAAAACGAAGTAACGAACACGTATACACGCATTGTTCGAGCTCGAAAATTGACGGCAAGGGCAGAAAAAGAAGGACCGTTAGGTAAGAAAAGAATGAAACGAAAAAGACGACGTAAGAAAATAATAAAGACAAAGCAGGGCTAAAGCTAAAAAAGCCACTCTGCACGGCAGCACTCGAGGTGATTAAACCGCGCGCCGCGCAGCATGTGTGGAGAGGGGACTCCCCTGCGAGCGGCAGCGAGTGAATAATTTACACGGGCCGTGCGCACGCGCTCAGACGGGGGCACGACCTTGCATTGCCGCGAGACGCATAACCCAGAAAGCGCCGCAGACCCATTTCGCGCCACTACGCGAGTGACGTGACGACGGCGACGACGCAAAGAACGAACGAAGGAAGAAACTTGGAGAGAGAGCAGGAACAGCCTACGGTAGGCTTTAGTGAGAAAGGCACAGAAAGCCAGAAAAATGAGCAAGACGAAAAGCCTGCAACGGTTGCGAAGCCGCGCGGTAGGGAGTCGACAAACAAACAAAAAAGAAAGCGTATGTATGTATGTATGTATGTATGTATGTATGTATGTATGTATGTATGTATGTATGTATGTATGTATGTATGTATGTATGTATGTGTGTGTGTGTGTGTGTGTGTGTGTGTGTATGCATGTGCGTATGCATGTATGTATGTATGTATGTATGTATGTATGTATGTATGTATGTATGTATGTATGTATGTATGTATGTATGTATGTATGTATGTATGTATGTATGTATGTATGTATGTATGTATGTATGTGCGTATGTATGTATGTGCGTATGTATGTATGTATGTATGTCAGGCGTGCGCGTGCAGATGTAACGCAAAAACGAAGAGGCAAATTCTTTTTAATGGATACCTTTTCCAACTAATAGTGTCAGCCCACTATCATGACGTCACGGTAATCCGCCTTGCATCTCAATAGAGCGACACTATAGATTGGATGGTCCGCTTTGAGGGGCATTTTCCGCCTCGTTCTTAAATTGTATCCAACTATAGACATAGTGCGAATATTGCTGAACACGACACGAGCAAACGACTACAGCATCACCACGCAAGGGGCTTTCCGAACAGATATTAGCCACGGGAAGTGAAATCAAAAGCTAGATTTCCGCCCCGTATACAAAGAAACGGCGGACCACGAGGAGCGAGAACACATACGGCAGTGCCAGAAATAAGGTCAGCGCGCGGACTCGGGCGAAATGAAGTTGCCGCAGAGTCTTTCCCGGATGCGCAAACGCGAGCGGATTCCTACCGCGGGTCATTGTCGCCGGATCTGCTGCTTTTTATCGCCTGCCAGCTGCTCCAGCAAAAAGAAAAAAGAAAAAGAAAAGCGAAACAGAATTTTGATGCAGAGCACGAGTGCGCACTGCCATAATTCATGAAAAGGAAGTCTGCGATGCCAGCAAGAAAGCAGCGATGGCAGCCAGAACGAAACGCGAAGCGAGGCCATTTAAATTCGAAAACTGCTGGAAGAGAAAGCACTACGCTGAATGGCAGAGGGACAATTGCCTGGGATGTATAAACTGTGTCAACCACTCTTTTCGAACTAGCAGGTTATGATAACGGGTGCGAAAAATGCGGCTTACATGCCTTTTTCTGCATTTCGAACATTCGGCTGCGTGTAGGGCGACGGTCCATGTAATCAGGGAATTACAAAATTTGCGAGGCAAACGGGAAAAATATTGGTCTGCTTCGCTCAAATGCGTGTTTCTGTGCGTTGACCGCAATGTCGCGAGCGGTCGGAGGTACTTTAAAAGTGCTTTGTTCGTGTGTGAATCCGTTGACCCCCTTTTTTTTCTTTTTTACCGCCACCATACAAACTGCGCTGACACAGAACCGTGCATTTTTAAAAGCTGCTCAAGGGGTTGGAAACGATGGGCCGTTGACCATATTCACTTGATGAGATAACCTGCCGTGGAGTGGCTAGGGCGCCCGGCTGCGGCGGCTGCGTTTCGATGGAAGCGAAACGCAAGGCACATCCTTGTATACTTGCACGTTGTCAGCGCATGTTAAAGAACCCCAAGTGGCTGAAATTAATTCGGAGCCGTACCCTGCGGTATCCCTCATAGCCTGTGTCGCTTCGGGACGTTAAGCCCCATATAGTTCGACAAGGTAAGTTGTTGGGCGAATTGGTGACGATGTTCCATACCTACAGCGCGATAAACGGGACAATACGAGAAGAAACATGTAAAGACAAACACAGCGCTGACTGACAACTCTGAAGACGAGGGCACAGGCTCTAAATGTAGCCGAGAAACAGCTTTCAACGGGACCAAACCTCCTTTCATAGCTGGGAGGATATAGAATTCAACCTCTGTCCCTGCAGCGGACGTCGTTAAGATGTTTCTTCAAAAATGAGCAATAAAAAAAAATTTGCCGCCGGTCGGGCCGTAGAGCCTCTCCTTGCGCTCGGCTGTCCTCCACCGACTCGCTCGCAAAAAGAGAACGTGGCTTCCGCGCAGCTTTCGTAATTCGCACACGCGCCCTATTCATGACCTCGATCCCTGGACACGTCTCGTGCTTCGATTTCGCGGAAATGCTAAAATCGCGTGCCCGACGAAGCAGTCCGGTGTCGAGCGCCCGTGTAGAAAAAGCGTACGCGGACGCCGACTGTCGCCACCGGCGGCGCCAGTGACGCAACGACGTTGCCTTTTACCGCCAGTAGCTACGGAGAAGTAGCTACGGAGCAGTAGCTACGGAGAAGGGACGAAGCCGCACCAATAGTCACGCAACTTGTTCGCGCTGGCTTCTTCAAGGTCGTTTTCCCCGAGTCGAGCTGCTTCTTTTTCTTTTTTTTTTTCAATCGTGCTCGCATGTGTGAAACCTTTTGTTTAGTTTATGGGGTCCCTACTGAAAAAAAAGTTCTATGATGCAATAACCTCATAGATCATTCATCATAGAATATCATGCATTCTGTATGATATATCATACAATTCGTATGATATTCTATGACATCTTTATGATGACTGTATGATTTTACAGAAATGTATGACATTTGAATGATAATTTTCTATGATTTGTATGATAAGCCTATGATATTTGTATGATAAACTGTATGAGTTTATTGCATCATAGAACTTTTTTCAGGAGGGGTTTAACGTCCCAAAGCGACTAAGGCTATGAGAGACGCCGCAGTGGAGGGCTCCGGAAATTTCGACCACCTGGGGTTCTTTAACGTGCACTGACATCGCACAGTACACGGGCATCTGGAATTCCTCCTCCAAAGAAATTCAACCGCCGCGGCCGGGATCGAACCCGCGTCTTTCGGGTCAGCAGCCGAGCACCATAACCACTGAGCCACCACGGCGGCTAATGCGAAACCCTTTGTAAGCAGCCAGGCTGATTATATAAAATCTGTTGAGCAGCAAAAGGAATGCGCTGATCGGTTAGCACTGTTGCAATGGATGTTTACTTATCTGGATGTTGTTGCCAACTGCACACCACCGAATGAGAACGACACGTTATGCGGAGGAAAATTCCCAAAGAAGCAAGATCCCACACACTGAAGTAAAGTCACGAAAGAAATGCTCCCCAATCTCTCGCGCCATCGTGTCTGAACTCCCAGCCTGTTCAAAATGCTTCCTACGCAAACCTAGAACACTGCCCGGACACGTGCCCAGTCGCCATACAACCCCTTTTCCACTTCCCTTACCCACGCCATCCCTCCTGAGGTGCTTGGTTAACTCAGATCAGTTCCATGGGCGTCCGGATGGGGGGGCAAGGGGGGGCGGCTGCACCCCCCTGGAAAATCACTCACTCGAACCGTGAGTGATGGCCGCACGCCAGGGGCCGTGGTGGGCTCAGCCAAAAGGGTAAAAGCAGCCCCGCTTCCACGCTTTGGGTGGTGGTGGTAGTGGTTTATTTTAAAAAAAATAAATAAAAAAGTGAAGCAAAAGAGTGTTGCCGGCCGCGGCAATTGCTATCAAATATCTTAAGCACCCGAGCTGCAGCCGGCGGAAACGAAAGGGAAAGGGAGAGGATAGTGAGGAGAAGTATAGAGGGGAGCGACAGCAAGAAAGGACAGGGGAGAGCTTTGTACACTATTTACAAAATACAAAAGTATTTCAAGTTCGCGCCGCTCGCGCGCAAATGTCCAAGCATTGTCCGAAAATAAGTGCGCGCGAGCGGCCACTGCGCAAAATCACGTACTCAAGAAGTAAACTGTATGTACATACATAGCCGCGCGCACGTAGCGTCCTGTCTCGGACTAATCGCGCGCGCGGCACACTGCACTAGCGGCCGGGGTGGGGCGCCCGACCGCGTATACCGTCCGAGGTAGCACCCACGGAGCGTTCGTGTCACGCGTGCACTACCTGGCGTAGAGCAAGCGGGAAGACAAATCCGCCTGCTCGATGAACGCACAGAGGCTCACCATTGTTCTGTCACGGGTGCGCGCACTGCCGCGCGGCCACAGGAGCGCTTCGAGACTGTCCGGGATGATTCCCAGCGCCCTGTAGGCCGCGAGCATCTCGCGACGCGGCACTGCAGAAGCGGTACAGCGAAGGAGCATGTGCTCCAATCTCTCTACTGCGCCGCAGTCAGCGCACGCGTCGCTCGACGAAAGTCCGTGGCACATCTGCGAAATGCTGCGTCCGGGCACGCGCCGTCCCGCCGTTTTCAAACCACGCCATTGTTAGCTCTACATAAGGGCGACCTGTTGCAGACATGCAGCGGCTCCGGCGAGCATGTATTTCGAGCCGTCTTGAGATGGGTGTCTGTTTCTTTGATCTCTAGAGAGATAGCGACACGGAGGCAAACAGTGCACAGGGCATGTTGTTTTCGCCTTCGGATACGTTCGTACGCCGGCCACCGATGAATTCTTCAGGAGGGAAGGACAAATCAGCCGTGTCCACCCCCGCTTTGTCGGGCTGCTCAGGGGCAAGCGGGCGATGAGTTGGCGCCGCCGCCGCTCACTGTCTCCTCCGATACACGGGAGAGCGCAGTTCGGTAGAAGCGCCGCTTTCAGAATCTTCGGCAAAGGGGATTAGCTGCTTTTGTTCACGGCGACGCAGTCTCCAGAGGCGCCCCCAATCCAGCGTTCCTTGCGTCTTCTCCGAAAACCAGCGCCTTTGGTGAACGCAGCCCGATGGTGCCTGCCTGGCTCGCCTGTCACCTCTGGCCGGGCCTCAAATCCCAACAGCGCCCATGTACTGTGCGATGTCAGTGCATGGTAAAGAGATCCAGGTGGTCGACATTATCCGGAACTCTGTACTACTCCGTCCCTCATAGCCTGAGTCGTTTTGGGGCTCTGAACCCCATAAAAAAAACAAAAAAATATTTTCCGACCGGAGTGGCGAGTGTCCCTTCCCCTCGGAAGTCGCGCGGCGTTCCTTTCACCCCCAAAGTGCGCATTCGGGGATATTCCCTTGAACGTGTGCGCGCCTCTGTGTTTGTGCTTCGGTGTCTTTAGTGGACGGTTGTCAACGAAGGTGAGAACAACCACGACAGCGGACGAGAAAACGACGAGCGACGAGCAGTGTGTGTGCGATTGCTCGACTGTGCGGATGCGCGAGCAAGATGGAGCGAGGTGTATGAAGCGGCGAGCGTGCATTTATCTTGTAAATATGTTTTCGTTGTATATATAGTCATCTTTTGCCTTCAACGTACGCGTTCAACCGTTTTTCCAATCAATGTGTATGATGAGTGTGCACCGAGAGCGTGTAATGAAGCATGTAAATGAATTTATCACCCGTGTAATTACGCAGGAGACTAAAGATCTGATTAAGAAACGTCAAAGCATGAGGACGTCTAACTCCACAGACAGGATAGAACTAGCAGAGCTATCGAAGCTAATAAATAAGCGCAAGGTAGCCGACATAAGAAAGTTTAACATGGATAAAATCGAGCATGCTCTAAGGAACGGAGGTAGCCTAAAATCAGTGAGGAGAAAACTGGGCATAGGTAAAAACCAGATGTATGCGCTGAAAGACAAACAGGGCAATGTCATCAGCAATATGGATAAGATAGTTGAATTAGCCAAAGATTTCTACAAAAATCTATACAGTAGCGAATCTAATCAAGTTACTGAGGGAGGCAGTCGAGCACAGCAATGTGACATCCTGCCAGTAACGAAGGAGGAAGTAAAGAAAGCCTTAGGAGCAATGCAAAGAGAAAAAGCAGCTGGTGAGGATCAGGTAACAGCAGATTTGTTGAAGGACGGAGGAGAGATTGTGCTACAAAAACTAGCCACCCTGTATACGCAATGCCTTGTGACCTCAAGAGTACCAGAAGCTTGGAAGAACGCTAACATTATCTTAATTCATAAGAAAGGAGACGTCAAGGACTTGAAGAATTACAGACCAATCAGCTTATTGTCCGTTGCCTACAAGGTATTTACTAAGGTAATCGCTAATAGAGTGAGGACAACCTTGGACCTTAGTCAACCAAATGATCAGGCAAGCTTTCGTAAAGGATACTCGACAATAGATCACATTCACACTATCAATCAGGTGATAGAGAAATGTGCAGAATATAACCAACCCCTATATATAGCCTTCATTGATTACGAGAAAGCATTTGACTCAGTGGAAACCTCAGCTGTCATGCAGGCATTGCGGAATGCTGTCAGCTGTCATGCAGGCATTCGCCCAGAAAAATCCGAGGCGCCTACAGTTGCTGTTCAAGGAAGACTGACGAGTGACTGTAGTTGCGTGTTTGTGAACATATTGTGCTGTGTGCTGGTCATCAATCCGGGTGAGTCGAGAACCCGTATGCAGCAAGACTGAGCACTCTTCTCCACGAAGTGACAGTATCTATTTGCATTTTTTAGTAATTTTAATTGTTTCTTCGTTGATAAACTCCAATATATCTCTCCTAGCCACGCTTTAATTTGCTGTTTGTAATTTTTCTTTCATGTGTGTATTTCCATTCTTCTTTATTTATATATAAATAAATGAATTTACTCCGCAAATAGTGCCTTTTTGCTACGAACATACCCCCCCCCCCTCCGGCGCCAAGAACCAATGGAGCCCCCCCCTGCAAAAAATCCTGCGGACGCCCTTGATCAGTTCTAGGATCGCTTGCACTGGTGGAACACGATCGTTCTTTCCTCGGGTGACCAAAACAACGTTGCCAAATAATGCTTATTGTTTAAAGAGTTCCAAAAATTTCCAAAAAGTTTCCAAAGAGTTTCCAAAAAGTAAAGAGTTCCAAAAATTTCGACCGCCCATGGACTTACGCGCATAGACATCGCACAGTGCACGGACCTCTAGCATTTCGCCTCCATCGAAATGCGACCGCCACGGCCGGGATCGAACCCGCGTCCTTCGGGTCAGCAGCCGAGCGCCATAACCACTGAGCCACCGCTACATTTTGCCAAATGATGTGCTTTCTCCCTCTCACTCAGCGGGAAGTGTAGCGACAGTTTACCTCTAATATCCTCTTCCCCCTCTACATCTCATGTTCTTCATAAAAAAATTAATTCAAAGTCGACACTATGGGGGGAGGAGGGCAGTGATGTTTGTGATATGCGTTTCCACATATTCCCGAGTGTGGACACGTGACCTCTCTTGCGGTCGGCGGTGCGTCCAGGGGCTGGATAATATGACTGAAAACCTATCTCCGCGGCCTACCCGATGTAATACCGAACATACCGGAGACTTATGAGACGTATTAGCGTAGATGTATGCTGATCAACCAGACGCCTGCTGCGCAAGCCCAGTAGCTCCACCTGGCTCCTGCCATGTCACTGTGGATGCGCAGGAGGCATCCGTCTCGGTATGAGCGCAGACATATACCGGCCTCAACCAAGCCGTACACCAGTATTGGAGCCCAGTTTGTTACACCAGCGACAAGAAAGCCCGGAGGCTACGCTTCCTCTCAGTACACGGGTAAATTGATGTTTCGATCAAATCAGCCCGCTTCACAGAAATGTGCCAGCGGCTGGTCAGCATGGCACACATTCCTTCACACCGCTCTCACACGGGAGCGTGTTTTGTCTGCATGCTTCCCCTTTTCATCTCCACCTGCCCCCTCCGCTTTCGCAGCGGACGTGCCACGGTGTCCCATTGCGAAACACGCATAATCCTTCTCCCTTTTGTCTGCGCTCCTGTCACGCATCAGCGAGTCGGTCGGACTGCGGCGCACTTTTGAAGTGCGGGACTTTGGACCCGTGCAGTATGCACGTGTCAGCTTGCCAAAGCGCCGCCTCACACATTTTTGCGTCTAGTTCTGCATTTTTCACTAGCTAGGTCCGTCCTACTCCAACATCGCTAGATCGTACCTTAACCGAAAGAGTAACGAAATTAATTGACTGAAGGAATGTTTCGAGCCTAGATACCTGTATGTCCTAGCCCCAGAAGAAGCAGTAAGTGCCACCGCAAGCGATGCAAGCGCTATAGCCAGGCAATGAAAAGAACGTTTATGGCCATCACGCGACTGTTGTGTCAGAGTCTTCACGACACTGCAGCGCATATAAGCCGTGGCTCTACAAGGTACAGCTAGTTTCGTGGCAGCCGCAACTACCGACAGTCGGAGGCCCCGGTGCCCATAGTGGCTCGCGCGTACACAAAGTCGTTCATGACTGGCCCACGGCAGCCAGTGCTAATCGCGATAGCCAACAACGGCAGAACAGTCAAGGCAGCTAGATGACAATCGCGGACCAATCGCTGCAGATTCAATCTCTTATTACCTACCGCTAGCTACAGCTCCAAACACTCACAATAACTTGCTGCCAGGCTATAGTTGCTGCATGCTTGGGAAGAATATTCTGGCACGACGAGGGCCGGTCGGAAATACACAGAGGGTGTGAGAATGAGAGGGTGAGTGAGGAATCTTAAGCTGGCACGAAAGACGTATTGAGAAAGGAGAACAATAGGGAAATTGAGAGGCATATAGACTGGGGTTATCCAGGGCATCAGCTCGGTGGAGAAGAGGCCGTGTGCCTGGTTCTTGAAGGACGGGTGAGACGAAAGTGCTTGAAACAATAGAGCCAACGTTTCTTTCTTGTATCAAGGCCAAAAATCGGCCCTCATGAGTGCTCAGCCGTCGGCTATGCGACACCAAACTCGCAGAGACAGGGCGCATAGCGAAGCGCGCGGGCACAGTCCAGGGAGACGGAGAAAGAGGCGCGAAAGTACCCTCCCCTCTCTCTCCATCCTTTCGACGGCGAGGCACGTCGTCCTTCGGCGCCTGAACGGCTTGCGAGCGCACTCTCGAAAAGCCGACCGCGGCGCGCGACCCTCGGCATCGCTACTGGCTATTTAATGCTAAAATCGATGGCGCTGCGCCAACGGGGAGGCGACGGACGGCTCGAGACGGGAACGAAAATACAGCCAAACCGTTCGAAGAACGAAAAGAGCAGTTCGGTTTCGTAAGCGCCCCCAGACAGACAAGTGAGAGAGAACGAGAGAGAAAGAAGCGCCGTCCGGAACCCGCCGCGAGCATCGGTGATTGCCCAAAGCCGCGCGATAAGCTGTTTTTTTCCCGAAACTGCCTTTGAATGCTGAAAAGCTCGCGTGGTCAGCCAACCAGCTCGTGGCTGCTAAGCAATGCTGGTCAGGTTATGTTTAGTTCCGTGGCGTTAGGACAAAGCCTCAGAAGCCCACTGAAAGACCGGATCGAGGAGAGAAGTGAGCAGGGCAGGGGTGAATTTATCGGCAGCTGTTCGGGAGGCGGATCGAGAAGGGTCCCATATGGACAGTGCACTTTATAGATATCAATATCGATGGCTGGGCGCATCAGCAGTAGCAGCATCTTCAAAGCCAAGAAGAAAAAAAAACAGTACGGACACAAGTACGGACACATAGCAAAAGACAGAGCAAGAATGATTTGTGACGCAAGGATTTGGTGTTTTGTTTGCTCATAAGGGCTAAAGTCCTGCCTAAGGGAAAAGTGGAGGGGGGGGGTTCCTTCGAAGTTAAGAACCCCTTCCCAAATTCCAAATTTCTTAGCAGTGCTCTTGCTGGACATGCGCCGTCTAGTACCCTACCCACAAGGAATTACCTAGAGCCCCTCCTGGAAAAAAAAAAAAAAATTCTGGCTACATGCCTGAGCAGCGTACTTGGGAAATACTTGAGCCTATCAAATCGGAAAGAATGGTCACAAGTGCGCCAGTCATCCATACTTAGCTGTGCACGAGGCTGAGGTAATCACTTCATGGACTTCAGCATAAGCTCTGCCGCGTGTGCGTAAATGTGCTTTCTCGATGTGTATTTGGAAGCGTTTCTGATAGCTTTGCTCGAGAGTCAGAACTCGTGCTGTCCTTTTTTCCTGTTTTGCCTTTCGAGCTGTTCCTCTTATTTTTTTCACGATGCATTGCCTGAACGTGATTCGCTGAAAAAGGGATGGCGAGTGCAGTTTTCCAACAAGAGAAAATGTCTTGCTAGATGGGAGAGAGGGGTGTGATTCATTAATCTGCTTATGCTATTGAGACTCATAATAGAGACCTGCAGTTCTGCCCGAGCCTGACCCATCTCGACTATTTTCTCTTTTTTTTTTTTTCAAACTGAGCCAAATCCACCAAAATGCTGGGAAAAACGAGAAAGTTTGTTATCCGCACAAACAGCAGCGCTATCCAAGCTGTTATATGAGATGCTTTACGTTTTAGTTAGGTACACTCCACACCGCGATTTGATAACAGAATTATGCAAATAATTTAGTCAATATATCTGCATGTAAATTTTGGAGCTGACTCTTTTAGGTGTGATAATTTGAATTCGAACCAGTTTTGGTCAGAAAACTTTATTTTTACAGTTGTTTCGAAGCTCTATGAATGAAAATATTGCCTATAATGATTACGCTCTGAGTATACAGCAGAAAAACAATTAGAACACTTAAATGTGTGCAATCAGGGGCTGCTGCTGTGCTTCAACAAAAGCAAGTAAAGCGAATAGCAAGCAGGCTTCTGAAGCTTCCTTTCCAGAAAAATAAGATTGATTGATTTATCTATCTATCTATTGATTGATTGATTGATTGATTGATTGATTGATTGATTAAAGCATTGACGTGACAGCCTTCTTTTCTTATTCACACTTCGGCAGTGGAAAACTAAACCAGCTAGAATGGTTTGGTTTGGTTTGATTTAATGAGGTTTAACGTCCCAAAGCAACTGAGGCTATGCGGGACGCCGTAGTGAAGGGCTCCGGAAATTTCGACCACCTGGGGAGCTAGAATGTATGGGGTCTAGAATATATTTTACTTCACTGTAGGATTCTAAATTCACGAGTAGTAGCTAGTCGGTAGACGCGCACAGGACGCAAAGCGACGGGACAACGGCTAGTATGGTCATACATGGGTACAAGCGGCAGCCATCGTTACCGTCGTCTTCTGGGTTGCTGTTTCGCCTGTGATAATGATTTGAGAAAACCACTGCCAACTATATTAAAAGTGTTAACGCTCACTACAGCAGAGGCGCATCCATGCTTCATCGGCCAAGGGGCTAATTATCCCATCGTTACCGTAGTCGTCTGGGTTTAGATCCTCCGTCAATCTCTTCATATCCTTCGCAGACTACGCAAAGCAGCGCTGGGGAAAGGATCAATGAAACCACGCTCGAAACAGTCTAAACTATGAGGCTCAAGCTAACAAATAAGGCTCTCATGAGTAGATTTGGCTCACTTTGATCCGTAATTTAGCCGGATATAGCTCATATTTGATTTGACATAGGATTTGCACGCAGGCTTTCTCGGCGTTACTGGAAACCCTGCATTCTGACAGCTTTTGTAAAAGTAATATCTATGGATAAGCTTTCCATTACAGCAAAATTTGACTTACTTTCGGGTTTGTGGATTAGGCTCATTTCGATAAAGACAGCTCACTTTATCTACATCTCCTGCGTCCCAGATCACCTCGGTCATAAGGCGGTGCCCTGAAACGAAACTTGAAATAAAATGGATAAACTGCAGCGGCACTATTTTGCTGTCTTTGCACCGCTGTATACGGTCGGCTGGGTTCCTTATATCTGACGGACGTCCCCATGCCGCCGCTGCTGCTGCTCTGTGCTCTTGAACGTCCGCCAAGATCTCAGTAGACGCGCGCGCATGTTTGCATTTCCCTCGCGCCTCTGGTACGCGACTTTCAGGATTCCAAACCGCGACCTTCTGAAGTCAGCGGCACCCTCGCCCCGCCGCTTCTCCGCCGAGCAAGGACACGGGGTGGAGGGAAAGAACAGCGAAAACCGAAAGCGATAAAGAAACCCACTGTTTGTTTTAAAGAAGCCCAAGGCGGAAGTGCATTTTAAACAAGACCAACGCGAAACTAAAACAAAAAAAAAAAAACGGAGCCGGAGAGAGGCCGGCCTCAGATAACCGCGAAGGTTAGTTCGCCTGTGGAGACTCGTAACGCGAAGCCTTGTGCTGTCTTCTGTGTGTATACAACGGACTCCCGCTGCAACGAAGTCAGCGGTAAGAGAAAAAAAGTTACAGACGATCAATGCAAGTCATGCGCTGGCGTATCCAACAATTCTGGACAAAGGCATTTTTGAAAGTGAAAGAGTTTCTGGTTTGTTTTAGGGGGTTTAACCGTAAAGGAAAGAGTTTCTGGTTTGGTTTATGGGGGTTTAACCGTAAAGGAAAGAGTTTCTGGTTTGGTTTATGGGAGTTTAACCGTAAGGTAAAGAGTTCCTGGTTTGGTTTATGGGGGTTTAACCGTAAAGGAAAGAGTTTCTGGTTTGGTTTATGGGAGTTTAACCGTAAGGTAAAGAGTTCCTGGTTTGGTTTATGGGGGTTTAACCGTAAAGGAAAGAGTTTCTGGTTTGGTTTATGGGAGTTTAACCGTAAGGTAAAGAGTTCCTGGTTTGGTTTACGGGGGTTTAACCGTAAGGTAAAGAGTTCCTGGTTTGGTTTATGGGAGTTTAACCGTAAGGTAAAGAGTTCCTGGTTTGGTTTATGGGGGTTTAACCGTAAAGGAAAGAGTTTCTGGTTTGGTTTATGGGAGTTTAACCGTAAGGTAAAGAGTTCCTGGTTTGGTTTATGGGGGTTTAACCGTAAAGGAAAGAGTTTCTGGTTTGGTTTATGGGAGTTTAACCGTAAGGTAAAGAGTTCCTGGTTTGGTTTATGGGGGTTTAACCGTAAAGGAAAGAGTTTCTGGTTTGGTTTATGGGAGTTTAACCGTAAGGTAAAGAGTTCCTGGTTTGGTTTATGGGGGTTTAACCGTCCCAAAGCGACTCAGGCTAAACTAAATAGCCCATACGTGCATGCGGGAGGTGCGGGGTTCGATCCCCAGTGCTGCCGGGTACCCACCAGCGAAACATTGGGTACAAGCTTACCCCATAGGACTGGTGCCTGGCTTCTTTAGGGTGAAATGCTTGGGAAACGGGTATTTGACCCCACCTCGAGTAGATGCCAACACCTTGCGCCATGAGGCTCTTTGGCCACAGATGCCCTTGCGCCATAAAAATTCATCACCACCATACGTGCACATTCTCCCTGCTCCCCCTTCCCCTCTCCCAAAAATAGGCCGTCGTGTCAACCCCATTTCCATAAAGAATTACTCGCATGCACATACCAGGGTATTGAGGTCCTGTTCCATAAGTAATTAACACTGAAGTGTCCTCACGTGACACTTAACGAGTTCAGCTCGCCCCTAGTTAAAGGATTCAAGATTTGTGGTCAAAACTGCCCATGTCCGCAGCTTCACAGGCCTTGGCTTACCTTTCACACAGGTAAGCGTTTTCGTATTCCTTCAAATCGATCCGCAAGCTAAGCTGAGCACTCAGATAAAGGCTCCCTCTCGTTTGCAGACTGACACGATTCTATACTTTCTTTTTCGTCTATGTGCGGGGCACAGTCTACGTTAATGGCTGACGATGGAGAATGAGGTCTACAAACGGGAGTCGAGCTTATTCCCGTGTTTAGGAACACTGCTTCGCCCCCAGAGTCGAAAATATTAATGAAAACTAGCCCAGTGAAAAACGCATTTGGCGGAGCGCTCCTCGCTAAAGCGTATACGCTTGCGTGTAGCAGCGCCATTGAAGAAACCGCCATTGAGCCAGAGCACGATTCATGTCGTGACTCAAGGCAGCTATAGGAGAGCTCGTTGTGCTTTTGTAAACGTCTTGTTCTCCAAACGATCGAAGACAGACATAGAGCGGTGGTCATCTGACGCAAGGAGGTTATAATAAAACTAATAAAACTAATATAATAATTTAATATAACCTCCTTGATCTGACGGACCATCGACCATTCGAAAAAAATAGCGGACGATGCCGTAACGTCGAGACACAATACGAATACCCGCAATGCGCGCCAGCCAGTATTGGAAAAGTAGTTGCGAGACGAGAAAAACGCGACGAGAGGCGCGTGGGCCACATGAAAAACAAGACACGGCAAAAAAAAGAGACAAGCGCGAATCAAAAGGCAAAACGTAGCGAGAGAACAAGTAGTTCGAGCTTCCGGTTTATACGAACTGACGCATTTATGCCGTCAAAATCGCGTGTATTGAGGGGAGCGCGATCGGGCTGACCGTAACACGAGCTCTGCACGACTGTAGTAGGATGGAAACTTGGCCGAGTTGCGCAAAGTTGCATAACTGGGTGGAACAGCGCAACCGGACTGAAGACAGAAAGGACGAGTCAGCGCTCGACTTTGTTGTTTCCTCGTATTTTTTTTTTCTCTTTCGTCCTGTTGCGCAGTCCCACCCAGTTATGCACCTGCGCACAACTCGAATAAAATTTTCGACCGACTTTAGGTGTGAATAATGGCAATTCGATTGAGCCATTTTACCTTCAGATCCCTTTGAGGTGTCTTAAAACAGATATATCGCCAGGGGCGGATCTACAGAGCGAGGGGGGGGGGGGGGGGGGGGGGCGACGACCACTCCCTCCGTCTCCCCGCGCGAGTAATTCTACGTAGGAAAAGCATGCTGACCCCATTTTTAAGACGAAAAGAGTTCCAAGAAATGCATGGCGCAAATGGAACCGGCCCCTTCAAGAGTTACCCATAAATGCACCCCTGCATATCACTTGCATCAAAGTCGCAGGAATATGAGATTCTTCAGTGTGTGCACCGCTGTGTGCCAAGAAACATCTGCTGCTTCAGATTTACTCGTTTGAGAAATGGACGTGTTACGAAAGCGCGGACAAGGAATTAACTTGACCCAGCCAATCCTACTGGAAGATGTGATACGGGGGGGTAAAAGTATGGTACCTTTATTTTTCCTTGCAATGAATACTGCTCCTTTTCTGACGCTCCGCGCATCAAACCGAAACACAGCCTGGCTGGTTCTTACGGTCGATAAGCACTCCGACTTGCCAACTTCGCTTTCACTTGATTCCTAATACTATTATAGGGGAATCACCTCGACACACAGCTCGCATTTCATTTCCTGCAGAAAAAGTGTTGTCGTTTCACAGCAATTTCGCATCTGTAATCAACTTATCTCTACCCGGGTTTTTTTTTTTTTCTTTTCCCCTCCCTCCTGCCGCTCGGTAAGCCCTGGCCGAGAAACGGAGAAACATATTTCATTGTTAGGAGGCAACAGTAGGCTCCTTTCTGACTAACACTCCTGCCGTTCAGCGCCGCCTCGCTCCGTTGGGATAGTAATAACGGACGGTAAGTTCCGCGAATACGTCGCGTACCAAGTACCATGCAAGATGGTCGACGTTTTCCTTCACACATCATTAGGCACGAACGAAGGCCACAAGATGGCTCCTTGAATGACCCAGGCCAGAAATAGAAAGCTTTCGCACCATGGTACGGTAAATATGTTAACTGCGGTAACTACTACCGTACGGCAAATGCGGCTAGACAAGCGTGGCAACACTTCACCGGATTGGCCGTACGGCTGTGCTGAAACAGTCCGCTAAACGACTGACAGCCTCGGCGCGCCAAACATGGAGCATTAAACGTTCAGCGCCAAGAATTACCATATCCGGGCATGTGCTTTTCACACCTTAAGTTTAGGAACAGACAACTATAATCCACGGAAGAGCGATATGACACCGTATTAATTCGCGCTTCCCGGTAGATAAAGAAAGGGAGAATATCGTTACATTATAACGAAACTTTCGTTGCGCACTGACAAAGCCTTTATCGGATAAGCCGGACAAACATTACCGAGGTCAGAACCAACGTCAATAAGGCGTATCTCGCGTTCGCCCTACAGCGTCAAGCGCCAACAATTCAGGCTGAACGAAGTAAGACCTTCGCTCTTACGCCTAATGAATGTGCCTTCAGCGAAACGCGGTCGGTAATTCTGCAAGAATGGAGCTAAAACAAACATCACCCAAGCCCGTCCACACCTTCTGACGGGGACGTACGGGTCGCCTCGCGAAGCTTTCGTGCTCTAAGTGGGCAAGTGCGGAGCGACGTACACCCGTAGTCAAAACTTTATGGAACGCGTTCCATAAACTTTTAACGGGAACTGTACGTGAAGCATAGTCTCAACCGCTATCACGACAGCTTGGCACAAAAAGTTTGGCACTGCGTCTGATCTCGGCACTTCAGTGTATCAAAACGAAAACAGTTTTCACAAAACTGCGCACCGCCTTTCCAAAGAAGCCTCAGAAATGAGAGTGCGCTGGGTTCAACAAAAACAGCAGCGGCAGCAACAGCAGCTTCATTAGGGCCGTCATTCGAATGCCGGCTGCTGGAAAGTGGGTCGGCCGCCAGGCTACCCGCACTCGGAGCGAGCAGCGAGAAACCAAGCTCCACGCTCAGTGAGCCTACTATACGGGCAGCTATTCGGTGACGAAGCTCGTACGTGACGAAGAGAATCGTCAACAGCGACAGCTCACCATGCGTCGCTGCGAGCGAGTACAGTCGGCGACTCAGAGTTAGTGCGAAACGGCTAATGAGTGGGTGACACTTGTCACGAGTATGACCTGCACGCGGAAGGCGAATCATCGAGTGCCACCCGCTGGGGAGCTCATGCATGCATTTATATCCTCTCGATCTTGCTTCTGGTCACAGCTGCCAACGCGGTGCGAACAGGTCGGGCCGAAATATTAGATGGTCCCTAAAAGAAGGGAGGAGCAGAAACCTTAACTAAACGAAGCTGGTTGGCATATAATGTGATTCTGCGCGGCTGTGCAGCATGGGCGCTCCCGTCTTTTATCTTCAGCCCATCTTGAAGCGCTGCGCCTAGACTCAACCGATGGTTACTCGACAACAGAACCCACTAACCACCGCTTGCATTCGCCCGCAACACGTGCCCCACTATGTGCGTTCAGAAAACAAAAAAAAGAAAGAGAAAGGATCAGCGAGAGAGAATGTAACAGAGTGTTGCAGGGAAATCATACCTCGTGGTCGGACGTGTGATCACCACAGTGGGTCTGGAGGATGAGGAGCCCGGGAGCAGGGGCTCCCCGCTGCCGGGGTCTTCCCTCATGACGAAATAATCCATAGCTGATGAGGCAAGCACTCCCAACGATGCGGCGGTCACGAGCCTCGCGCTAATTCCTTCTTCGGCAAAACGTCCGCGTACCTCACCGCCTCTACTGCCGCGTTCTCTGGGCTTATGGCAGGTCGGCGGGATTGGTACGGCAAGCTATCGCGACCAAAGGCAAGCTTCAAAGAACACAGCGAGGTACGGCCGATCCGGGTTTGTGTATCAACTTGGGAGGGCGTGGGCACTGCTGATTCAACGTGTGCGTGTGAGACGCTGGCGTTTTCACGGTGTGCGTGCCTTCTTCGGGTCTCGCCACCCCTGCAGAGGCGATAAACCACACGTGACCCGGCCGCGGTGGCGAAGGCTGCAGGTCGGCAGGACCGCGACTACGTGTCTCTGTGTGGGCTTCCCGCCGCCTCGACACAACGGCGTCAGCAATCAGACGCTGGCGCGCTCACGTTTCAACTGGGTCGGGGCACGGCGTCACACAGACGTGCCCTCCAGTAGTGCAGAGCACTGCGCCGTCAAGAGAGACCGGGCGGCCAGACAAGGAGGCCTCCTCGCTAACCCCCTCTCTTTCGAGGGGTGCGTTCAACTGGGCGCGCAGCGGGGTCCGGTCTTCGGAGACCCGACGTGTGGCCGGCGGTCTCGGTGGTGGGTCGGTCGTCGGCAGGACCACGAGTGCTCCCGAAGCCTCGCTGCTCCTCTTGTTCTCCGATAAGCGCCAGCAGACCGTGGTGCGGCAAGGTGGTGTCCCTCCGCTTCCAGGAGCAGCAATGCCAGAGAACGCGGTTGACGACGGCTCACGTGTGCTTCTAGCGGCAGCTTCCGAGCACGGCCAAGCCGGCGCATATCACTCCGGGCCCGTCGTGTTCACGCCCAAAGTGTGTGCGCGGAAGCGCAGCGAGCCGCCGATATGAATGATGGAAAAGTCGCCTGGCGCGCGCGCTGTTCGGGCGGACCTCGTCAGTATACGGTGTGCCGACACACTTTCACCACGCACTTGTCACGCACTATCGACAGGCGTTGGCGACGACAACAATCGCGCCAAAAATGTGCGCGCCAAATTCACACGCACGCGCTGTCGAACTAGGCACGAGGCTAGAACAGCAGCAGAGAGCAAAGCGCGGAGTTCGGTCACCGACACAGGAAGGGCTTCGTCAGTCGAGACGACGGTCGTTACTTCCAGTAGGCAACAGGCTTCGAGCTTCGCTCTTCCAACGACTACAGAACCGGACGGACCACGCGGGTGTACTGTCGTCGCACGAGCAATGTCTCACGACCGTTGCTGCCTGCCACCCGTTTCAGAGCGCACCGGTGCTGCACAGCTCGGGCCCGCGCGCTTCAACGCCACGCCAGCGGCGCGCGGAACAGCAGCTTGCCGCCTCCGCGACTCTAGCCGCGAAACCAGAGTTCAGATAGAGCGAGGCGAAACAACCACGCGCGCCTACGATGATGTGTTCACGACGCCGAACTGTGGCGGCCGTCGCCGGGGTCCTGACTTCTGGTTTCCCCGCAAGTCGTCGTCCTCCCTCGAAGAAGAAGAAGAGGGTTGCTGCTCCTGCTGGTCCTCCTTTCGGGTGCGTGCGCAAAATCGGCACGAAAGAGGGGAGCCCTCTTCTCCGCCGACAGAGCTGCCGCGCGCGCGTCTGGCGGCGCTAGACTTGGCCGTCGCTGGTGAAGGCTCTCGCCGCCGCGACCCGCTCCGCCGGCTGGGCGGCCGCCTCCCCTCCTCCTCCACCCCTCATCTCTCCTCCTTCCAGGCCGATGATGTTGCCGGGGCGCGTGCAGCCGCCGGCGCCGCCGCGGCAGCGCGATCGGATGACCTCCTCGCCACACAGCTCTGGCGGCAGCAGCAGGTCGCATCGAGCGGAATCCCACGGCCGTTTCGTATGAAAGCGGAGGCAAAGGAAGGAAAGAAGGAAAAAGCGCGAAAAACGAGACGTCGCGGAAGTTGGGCAGCGCTTTTATTTGCCCCCGCCTCCATCTTGCTCACTGCCCGAACTGCTGCATCTTTCTTTCTTTCTTTCTTTCTTTCTTTCTTTCTTTCTTTCTTTCTTTCTTTCTTTCTTTCTTTCTTTCTTTCTTTCTTTTCGCGTTATAGTGAGTGGCTTTTCGAACAAGTGGCGGCACTTTGCGCTGCGCCCCTCTTCCTTTCTCGAAGTCGTTCCCTCTTCTCCCGCCGCCATCGGACAACTATCGGGCCGCTGCAGCGCGGAGATGGAATTAAATCTCGTCAGACAGCATCGCAAAGCTGCGAAGTGGTGGCGCCGGAGGGGGGTGAGGACGTGGAGGGTAGCCCCGCTCGACGGTGCTCCGTAGATATATATGCGCACGACGTGACGCAACTGGCTCCGCAGGAGTGGAGAAGAAAGAAGGGAAGAGGTGAAATCGGAAACGGCAGACCTGTGCAAATGAGAAGACGCTGTCGCCGTGGGAAGAGAGAGAAGAGTGAAACACGGCCGGAGCGAGACGCGATCGTACAGGTTCGGGTTTCACGCGGAGGAAGAGCGGGCCGAGAGGGTCACTCTTTCGTTCCTCGGCGTAGCACCCCGGCAGACGGTGCACAGATAGCGGTCATACGCATGCTACCACGCTTCCCCCCCAGAACCCCTCATCCTCTCTTGTGGAGTTCCTTGGCTTCCGAGACACTTTTAGGGCTGTCTATCTCTCTGAATTTGCTTAGCATCTAGCCAGTCGGCGGTTGTAGTGCCCGGTCAACTACCGCAGCTCCTCATCGTATCGTGCAAGAGGGTATCTCTTTCGCAAGCCCAGCGTGTCGAGTGAAGCACAGCGTTAGCCGCCCATTCATACGCTCGGGCGTTCATTCACTCATTCCGTTTGTACACGCTTCCTTGCCTTCTCGCTTGCTCGCATCGTTCCGCTCAAACGTGGATGCGTCGTTAGCCTCCGCGTTTCCATGTCCCAATACCCTTCTTTCTTTAACTTAGGCCTGCGTACCAGCGCCATTTTAAGTCTACTCACTCCCTCTCTCTCTCTATCTCACTCACTCACTCATTCACCTCCGTACTCGTCGTCACGATGCAGTGACCGGCGACTAACGGAAACCTGCAGTTGCCAACGAGGTCTTAAAAGCACCTGCTATTTATGCTCCTGCTGCTGTTGATAAAGATGACGATGATAACACTTGCCTACTACAGCCATATAAGGCTATCCAAACTACACTAAACTTTCTGAATCAGGCAGCGCGGCAAACATAAGAACATAAAGTGAAGCGCATACAAATATTTGAGTGAGCGTCCCCTTCGGTATTTTGTGTTTGTCTCCGAATGGAATACCCGCTGGATTAAACCACAAACCAATACACGCTGCTAATTAAAACCACATACAATTTGCCAGAACCTACAGAAGTGAGATAGGGATCAATTACTCATTAGTGTTCACCTGGCACCCACACGGCTACAAAGGAAAGCTACAAACGCTTCGCAGTTGAAAAAAAAAATTGTGCTGGTCCGGGGATCGAACCCGAGACCACTACATAACCCCGGTGCAGTCGCTCTTGCCAGAAAAACTAGCTAAGCGGCTTATATATTAATGCGAAGGCATTAGACGGTTCGTCGACACGAAAACCCGGCGTCGAACAAAAAGTGGCGACGTTACAAAATTCGCGATTGGTCGAAATGGTGTGACGTCATAAAAAGCGGGAAAATACGAAATGTTAACCAGTATAGTAGTCAGTACTGGTACTTACAAAGACACCAACTAGAAAGGAATAGAAAAGAACTGGAATGTAATTGGAATAGAAATGGAGTGCTTTCACGTTACTCGCACGTAAGTCCCTTCAGTGCCTTCGATAATTTTTTTGTTCTTAAAAATGGCATCTATTACAGTGAAATATGTTCTACGTTCTAATTAAAAAATATTCAGAAAGCTAAATAGGCCGGCTAGGAGATGATAGAGCGGGGCCGAAAAGATGAACAATTGATTCCAACGTTGGATTAATACAAAAGTGAAGTAGTATACGGGTGATGTGCGGTGACAGCGGTATATGAGTCGCTGTTACGAGCGCCACCAGGCGGCCTTGCGCAGTGTGACACAGTCGCATAAACGTATAAACTCGTGTACATCTGCGCAGTGACCGGAAGCTCAGTGAATTAATGTAGGGCACTGCCGTAGAGCGGAAAGAACGTGAGTTATCGCATCTACCAAGGCATGCTGCCAGACGCACTCAGCGTGTGACTCATTCTGTGCATATGAGGCAGGTGGGTGGCAATCCACAGCAGATTCCTCGGTTTCGCGCAACGCTTGGTAGCATCCCAAGGATCCTACGCCCCTTAAACAGGAAGACCTGTTAGCTCGCTGGATGGAGCAGAGGCTACAGCGTTCCCCTTGCAAAAATTCAAAAAGCAATCTATGACTGTCTATAGCGTGTGTATTGAAAATTTTGTATGGGTCTGTTGCTGATAGAGCACAAAAAGTGCCAGGCCCTACTGCAGTGGCGACAAAATAAAAAAGAAGAAAGAGTCAGCATATTGAGGTTCCGGCCCACTCAGTGACCGAAATTATAATCCAGAGCCTTGCACTGCGCCGTCTCAAAGACCACCCTTTAAGTTTGACGTCGCCACACCAAAAACCCGATGATGTACGAGATGATCCGCTGATTGGTCGAGAGAGGTCACGTGACCCTGTGATGTCATTACAACATGCCCATCGTGGTAGGAGCAAGAACAGTATCGTGGAAATGAAGTATGCCGCCTGCCACTTCACAAAGCCATTCTAGTGGCGTAGCTAAAAAAGACACCGTAGCACACACCATCGTGGATGGAGTATGATCGTCCAACATGCATGAAGCCGTCAAGGAAAACTACACTGAAGAATTTGATGCAGATGAATTAAGCGCATAATGTGAATAAAGAATGTCGAACTAATGCAAAAAATAAAAACCGGCGCAGAAACACCAAACGCAGACAATAATTTAATCACAGGGCGATAACTCTAACGCTATCGAATTACCTCATAAGACTGCTTATGAGACCCAAAAAAACTTTTGATCGCTTTCACAAGGAGCCTGTTTCGCGTGTCGCCAGCCTCATATGCTGTCGATTGTTTCAAGCAAAAGGAGGAAACGGGGACAAGTGACGGAAACAAGCAAGACAGACGACCAGCAACCAACACCCAACACAGACGGGAGCCCAACTGTCTCAAGTGTTCGCTTGCCCTTGTTTTTTCTGCGCCATTTTATTGTATTGACCATAACAGACCGGCTAGCCCAAACCAATTTTTCGATCAGAACAGTTTCGTTCTTTGTTGACGGCAGCGCAAGGGATCGATTGACCAAATGCACCGACCTCTCTTGAAGACGGAAATAGCACCCTTTAGTACTGCTTCTTGTCACCCCGACAGAGTGCCGCACCGCTGCATGCAAGAATCCCCCATCCAGCGCATACAAGACATTCGAATCCGTTGGTTCTGAGCCTCAACGTGGTGTGGCGCCAAGCGCTGGCGCCATGCTGTAGCGGTACAGGATGGTGCTCAACGCTAAAACTTTCTAAAATTGTTGCGTGCAGCGGGAAACTAGCTATGTGTGCTGTTGCTACGGGCTCGGTGCGTCGTCACGAGCAAGTATACAGTGATGTCCTCTTTCGAAACGGCGTTGGCAAACACTCGAGCGAAATTCGCCGCATTTCACAGGCTCACACGTAACACCAGCGCCGTCAGATCCCTTCAAACAGTCTGTACACATTTTCCACGAAACTGCTTCTTTCGGGACGTGTAAGCCTGTCCGGCCTATTTCGACGAGAAAAAAAAAAAAGCGTTATATCGCCCAGGAATTGAATCTCTTAAGCTGCGCTGAAACGCGCGCCTGTTGCTAAAACAGGTGGCTCTTTATGCAAAAAAACGTATACGCAAGAAGCGGGTTCGTCTAGAAAAACACGTGGAAACCATATACGCTCTCCTGCTTTCGTCACCCCGACTACACCCGGCTTCCGGGACCAGAATTTATTGGCCTTACTTATATCCATCTTTTCTCTATTTTTTCGCAGTCTTCCCTCCTCCCGCCTGTCTTTCCCTACTCCCGTCCTACGGTGACTAAACCACAGCTTTTTCAATAAAGAGCTCTCCTTCTCTCTGTGGTGCACAACGAAGGCTCGAAAAAAAGGGAAAGGGGGAGGTGGTTGTGAAGCGTCCACTTCTGCGTGGACGCCGAGCTAAGACACAGGACTCTATCAATGCATTCATCTCCCTGTACGTTGAGAGCGCCGACTGTTACGCGAAAGGGTGGAATCCCTTAGGTAATCGTCGCCCTCGGCCAGAATACACTGTGCCGTCGATGCTATAGAAGTTTGCCAGTACCAATACAGAGTATACACGCGCTTTTATAAATCCACTCAGCAGCTGGAAACAAAAAAAAAGCAAACAAATCAAGAGGGTTTCGCCCGCGCAGTTATCCGAATTTCGTTGTTGGATATATCCACGAACACAGTCCACAGGCAGACTGAATCTCTTAGATCGAAGCGGCGCCCATTAAATGAGGGCGAGGTGAGACGATTCTTGCGCTAAGGGAAACGCGACGAGCTGGCAACTGCACGGAGATAATCGACGGGCTGTGTCCATGAGTGAGGAGTGGCGAAATCTTACTTTAGTGCGGTTATAAAGGTAGAAGACTTCAGCTCGCAGGGCGAGGCCTGTGGCGAAGGGGCGAGGCAGCAGACGGAAAATGGCCGCGCATAACAATCGCATACGAGTCATATAAATTCAGGGCAGGTTAGCAACAAGTGGGGCAGCCGCATCCACCGATCAGGGAATCCAGTCTGACTAGTCGGCGGAGGCACGCGGCGACTTGCAGAAGAGAGGCGCCCACAAAGCCACGACACGTGCCAAGAAAGGCGCAGTGCACTTCTCTATCCTTCTTGCTCTTACACTGTGGGCACCGCGTCGATGCTTTTACGACAAGTACATCGTTTAACTGTCAGACGCTTAACCAGAACAGGGGCCTCGGTGCTAGAGCTTTTACCTGCGCGTCTATCGGAAAACCTCTGCGGAAAAGAGAAGCCAGGCATATGCCATCCCGGCAGTAAATAAAAACGCACAAAACCTCGTCACAGATACTTTATATACAGCGTCTAATATAGGAGTAGTTACTCTAGGTCATGAGCAAATAAGTACCTTGCATCTGAAGCGCTGATACCCACATACCAGGTGTTTCAGGGAAGCTAGCCGCTAATTTTGAAAAATAGGTTCTTTCAGGTAAAGAGGTGCTTTTTGAAGCTGTTTATTGCCGGTGTGGGCGGATGCCAGAAAAAAGTGAGTCATGTTGACTATAGAGGCGGGCTTCCCCGAAACAACTAGTACTCTGTATGTAGCTGATTCAGGCACTGCACAGACACACGATATGTAACTTTCTGTCGACCAAATGGAAAATATCTCTCTATATATGAGGTCCAGGCCTAGAAAAGGAATGTATAAAAAGAAAGTTTATGGGCTGCGTTTATCTGTCTACTTCTGCCACAAAAAAAAAAAATGAAATTAAAACCGAACACAAAGGCTAAGCTAGTAAAAAGACCAGTGAGTTGACACACTTCAGTCAGTGTCACATCCGTAAAGGCGTTCCTCTCCAGGCGCTTTCTTTTCTTGCTGTTCATAAGAAATTATTCAGAGCAGAGACGACGGTTTTGCAACAGGGCAAGCTAAATAAGGGAGCATTATAGCAGATAAAGATAGAGAGACAGTTAGAGAGAGAGAGGGGAAGAAAAAAATGGCAGGAAGGTTCGGACCTAAACAGAGAGGAGAGAGAAGGATGAAGTATAGGTTTCCCTATGCCCGAAAATGGTTTCCCGCGATGCCCCGGTGTGCCCCCCCCCCCCCCCCCCCCTCTAGCTAGAGCTCTTTGATATTATGATCTAAGTGCTGATCAGAGCTTTTTGAGGTTTGCAGTTGCGAAACTTCCCAGTGGGTCCACGTATCAAAAACGGCGCTGTGACGTGGCCGAAATTCGGGTGTTCACAGATTGCCGCGCCGCTCACGGTGAATAATTTAAACTGCGTCCAGTTACAAACTTCGAGATCATTGATAAACGCACAAGCGCCTGCCAACAAAATCAATGAAAAAGGCCCATTAATAAAAATCCATAGATATAACAGTTCGACAGATAAATTAGGCGATAAAAGAAGCAAAAAAAGAAAAAGCTTTTCAGATGACAATGACGACGTACGGCAATAGCTTTTATTTACCACTTGCAGATGGCGCCACCATCCGTGAGAAGCCGGAAAGTGGCTACGGAAACTAGCCAATATTTGAAGCGGAGATTTGCAACAGGGAGAGCCATATTAGTAGACTATTTATGGTTTGTGGGGGTTTTAAGGTCGGAAAGCGGCTCAAAGGAATACAAGAACGCATCAAAGCCCGGTGTGCCGCGCAGTGTACACGTTAAGGAACCTCAGGTGACGATATTACTCCGCAGCCGTCCACTATACGGTGTCGCTTATGGCTCAACATCCAATAATTCACTTACGCTGCTCGCTTCAAACGGCGCAACTAGTGAACGCCAGCAGTAAGTCGTGGAAGGGTGACCGGACCCATCGAGAGAGAGAGATATGAGGATGACGTTTCTCGGCTGCCGAGGAGATGGATTTGATTGAAGGAGAGAACTCGGTTTACAAAAACAGCTGCATTTCAGACGGGAAGGAGGCAGCGTCAGCGAAGCCAGCCACAACCCGGATGCGCCACTGAATTCGATCGACTATGCCCGGATTTCGAACAGACAGTTAGCGGTGTCGAGTGCATTAACTTTGAACAGACATGAACGAAGGATGTTGCTTCGAATAAAGATGTGAAGAAGCACTTGAAGAAAGGTTCGCACAGAGGAGCATTAAATGGTTGGACATCAGCGTGCACGTGCATGCGATGGGCTGAACGAACGATTATAAAGCACACAAGATGAAAACAACGCGCGGAAAAAAAAAACAAGAAAAGAACAAGTAGAAGGTGATAAAAAGTGCAATGGCAAAAAGCCGCGAAAGGCGAACAGGATTCCAGATCAAGTGCAGTGCAATCCTGTGTAACAAAGAAATGCTCGCTGAGAAAACACTGCACTTGAAGCCTGCTTCTGCGGTTGCTTTGCGAATGCACTATGCCTAGTAGCTATTTCATCCCGCTTTTGACCAACAGCAGAGACCTCGGAGCCTAACAAGAGAAAAGGTAAGGAACTCTAATGCAAGACAAAACCATCTAAAGAAAAAAAAAAAGCAACTGGTGCCGCATTGCTGTGGTGGAGCCCACGGTTTTGAATAGACGAGAACACGCAACGAACGGGAACGAGAGCGCTTTCCTACTGAGAAAGCGAATACACTGCGCAAGCAACCTGCACAGCTCCCTGTTTCTGGATCTTTGAAGAAACAACGAGAACTGCGCGGGCAGCAAAAGCGGGGTCACTAGGCGCGGCCGCCCGCGCCGTCGAGACCTTCACCTCTCGGACGGCGGCCGTTTCGTGGTGCACTGCCCTTTCGCACCGCGCCAGATGGCGCAAACGCACCAGAGGCCGGCGACCACCGTCACCAACACCACAAGCAACACAACAGGCTGTGATCGCCCGCCAGAGCAGTGTCACAATCGCCGGACCGATTCCTTCTTGGGTTTTGCCCAAGCAGCGAAGGAGTCGGGAGACAGGGGAGAGGAGGAGAGAAGAAAGGGGAGAAAAGGCACTGCAGCAGCGTCCACGCGAACAAACGACCCCCCGGTCCGTCGGTGATGCTTTGCTCTTGCGGCACCCGCCGCCTCAGACCGAGACGGCACGAAATCACAAAGACGAGCCCCGGGGTGAACGCTCGGAGTACGGGGCGCCAAGCGGCCAATATACCATACCAAGCGGCGAAACGCGCGTGCGCGCAGCCTTAACTTACATCTGCTCCGTTTAACCGCGGGGGAACCCGCACCACGGCGGGCCTCGGGAGGGCGATCGATCGTCGAAAACGGAGCCGCGCGCCTTTCCCTCTCTTCGCCGTCTCAACGCGGCTTTAACGAGGACGTGCGCAGCGCTGACGCGACAAAATAACAATA
This sequence comes from Amblyomma mixtum, assembly GCF_055824585.1. Taxonomy (NCBI): domain Eukaryota; kingdom Metazoa; phylum Arthropoda; class Arachnida; order Ixodida; family Ixodidae; genus Amblyomma; species Amblyomma mixtum. The sequence goes on from NC_143016.1 coordinate 30,496,490, forward strand.
TCGGGGCAGGCAGCGAGCGGGGAAAAAAAAAAAAACAAAACAAAGATACGCCGCCGCCCCAGTAAGGTCAAAGCATACTTGCTGACGCAAAGCTGCGCGGCTGCGTAAGCTCCAGAGGTATCAAATAAAAAAAAAGGGGAACGCCGAGGAAACAGGGACAAGGTCACTCTGACCCTTAACCAAGGCCGCGGGGATTGCCTGTCTCCGCGGGCGCCGGACTGATTCTTTTCGGGCGCCTGTAGCGACCTCCGGCTTCCTTGCATTGTTTGTTTCTTCACGGCTAATTAAAAAAAAAAAGTGCAAATAAAGATACTGAACTCATTACAAGACTCAGTCGTAGTTTTTTTTTTTTTTTTGCGCTTGTCTATCGAACTATATTTAAGCGCGTAGATGACCTCAATGAACCGTCAGTGGAGCGCACTTCTCTGACGCGTCTTCGCAACACGGCAACCGAACCGACAGATGCATGGCTAGTTTAGTTGGTGCATTTTTTTCTTTTTTGAACGCCATACATTCCTTATGAGTCTTGGCAATGAAAAACATGCTTAGTCTTTTCCTTGCACTCACTGATAGCACTTGTCATCTTTCCAAATACAGCGCTTGTCCATATCTCCTTCTTGTGTTCACCTGTGTGGCACTTCTTGCCGTAACAAAAAAAAAAAAAAGGATACATAATGTCGTCCGGTCAAGTTCCTTCCTCCAGGAAAGCAATATAACATACTTATTTCTCGGTCTCTTACACGTGTAGAAGAAGGCAGCGAAAACCGGAACTAAAGAAAGAAAAGAAACTAAAGCCAACGCGACGCAGTTTCGGAAACAACCGCTTTTAGTGGCAGAAGTGGTTTTACAATGGATCCAAACAGAAGCAACCTCTACTTGTCCGCGCATCATGTATGCGAAGAATTATACGTATGCAGACCTTTATGAAAGATACCTTTGATCAAGCTTGGCCGACAAGCCACTATGTGGACCACTGAACGACCACGCGGTCAGAAACATGCTTCTTTGAACCGACGACGGACAGCAGCGCGTCAGAAGGTCGCCATGTGGATTCTGGCGCCACTGACTCGGGGTAACTAATCGGAATTGGTTTGCCAGTTACCGGAAAATTGCAGAGTGCGAGTTGTTACTTATTCGAAATCAATCGCAGTTTCGACGTAAGCATCGTGCCTCGGAGAGCTCCGTGATTCCAGCCAGTGCTAAACGCCGACCGCCCGTGCCTGTGCTTGAGTTTCCGAGTCTTTATTTCACGACTGTCTTTACAAATGCGTACACCATTTGACAACACCCTCTAGAGGGAAGCCCGACATAAAACTGCTTGCGGCACTAAAAGCAGCGTTTCAATCCCTGGTACGATCGAAGTCAAATAATTGGGACGCCCGTAGTTGTTTCCATGTTCGTTCAGAACAGAAAGCTAGACTTTTTTCCGAGAAAGTCGCAACCGCAGAAAGTGTACCTACTTTGCACCAGGGCGGCCGAAGCCGTGACGAAAAGCGTGACGCCATGAAATCGCAAAGCCACGAACTGGGAAGATAGCATGAGAAGGCACCGATTGACAGTGGGCATTTTTTTTCCTCCGTTTTGATGTCTTTTAAAGGAACAGTGTTAGAGCGGACGTTCGGAGGAAAAGCCGCGCGCGTTGTAACACTAATTCAGGATTGGTCTATAGGGTTGTGAAGTCACACATTTAGCTGTGGGAGGAAAATGATTACAAAATGAGTTAAACTGCGACTATGAGGTCGTAGCATGACTAAAATGACTTTATGACATGGAAGAACGTAAATTAGTTATGATGAAAAGAAGATTCGAGAAATGTGTTACGAATCGAATCCATGACCCTTAGGTTGCGAATCAGAAACACTACCCTCTAGACCACTGAGGCACGTACTAGTACACTACGTTAGGGAGGCCTTGTTGTGTGTCACGTCCTCTAGCATGCCTACTGATGTATACTAATAGGTGTGGTGGTTTATGGGGGTTTAACGTACCAAAGCGACTAAGGCTATGAAGGACGCCGTGTGAAGAGTTCCGGAAATTCCGACCACCTGGGGTTCTTTACCGTGCAGTGACATCGTACAGTACACGAGCCTCTAGAATTTCGCCTTCATAGAATTCGACCGCCTAGGCCGGGATCGAACCCGCGTCTTTGGGGTCAGCGCCACAACCGCTGAGCCACCGCGGCGGCTGTGTAATTAGAAGGAGGTACCAATTAAGAAAGAAGGTAGCTAATAACCATTAACGCTGTTGTATCATACCCTTAAGGCGCTGCTTTTTTGGCGGAAAAGGATGTTCAGTTGCCACTCTACTGTAGTCGACATAAGTACTTGATGGCTAGGTATATATTTTCACTCTCTCTCTCTCTCTCTCTCTATATATATATATATATATATATATATATATATATATATAAACGGAAACACGCCTCCGTTAAAATGTAAATTGGCATTCTTGAAAGGAAAGCTATCAATCAATGCTTATTTCGTTCACAGTGGTGTTTGCGGTGCGTGTACCCTCAGAAAATCAGAATCAGCCACTCGTTCGCAGGAGCACGCAAAAAAAATAAAAAATGAAGAAAGCCTCTCCACAGGAAAGGGGAGCGAGAAACAAAAAAAAAGCACGTAAAGAACCCACACGTTCAGGTCAACGGAGGTCGTGTGCTCCACATACTAGTCACATGTCGGATCGGTTTCCCCACCGGAAGCAAAATATTGCGCCAGTCGGCCTGCAATGGTTGCAGCGGGAGCAGCGCGACCGGAGCGGGACCACGTGGGTACGTGAAATAGCGCTAACTCGGCGCTCAGACTACCACGTCAGGCACTCCCATTCCACATTTCCTCTGCGCTGTTACTCTCTCAACTATTGGAGCAACATAAGCAAAGCGAACGCTGGCGAAAAGGATGAATGATGCAGTTACGTACTTAACAACTAGTGTGACGAACGTAGTCACACACGCGCTACCCTTACTTGGGGAAAGGGTCTGCGAACCCACAAGCCACAACACAATGGGCTTCGGAAGTCCATGTTCGGAACACAGGAAATATGCCGTCGCCGGCAATCCAGGCATGAAAAGAAAAAAAAAGAACCATGGCAGAAGCGATAAAAGAAACCGCCGCAGTACCAGCGCTGCCAGCGCAGCGTGAGATGCGTAGTTTTCCAGGCGCCGACGTCACCACAACGACTTCGTGCCGTCACTCCGCCGCCTTTTCGTCATCGCAGAAAAAGACAAACGAGTTCCGTCTCCAACAACGAGAGAAAAAAAAAAAGAGAGAGAACTCGCGCGGCGGAGACCACGGTGGCGCCGCGTCGACCAGCTTTCAGTCAGCCGATCCGGCAGAGCTTCCCGCTCGACTCAACAGATGTCGTGCGTCGCGGATGCTCCGTGGAGAGGGCATTATAATGAGGTGGAGGAGGTTACCGACGGATAGGGTGTAAAAGGCAACCGGAGAGAAGGCTCGACTGGCTCGACCTTCGTCGCGTAGATTACAGATCGGATTAAACGAAGACCGACCCGAGCTCCTCGGATTGCGGCCAACGGATAGAGAGAAAAGAGAGAGGAGTTTTCAGTCAGGCGACACCACATCGGTGGTCAAGACTGGCCCGTGCCATGGCCTGTGCAATTACCGATTAGTGAAACGCACAGTCGCGATCAGAATGACCTGCAACGCTCTGGCGGACACCTTCTCCTGGTTTGCGTTTGAAGAAAATGAATACGCTGTGCTGCACAGTACCAGGTACGCCGGAACGCTGCTCGATATAACTTCGCAGCAGCGCCCGACTCGCACTGCTTCGTGACATCAGCTTGTACCACCTGATGCGCGTTGCAAGTCATACTGCGCGCGACAATACGTCCATTTCCCCGTACTGCCACCTGTCGTGAGGTGCTACAACTAATTGGCAGCTTTCTTTCAAATGCGTAATTCGACCTTTTAACTGTACTTTTAACTACGAGCGGGCAGCTAGTGAACACCACATAATTTGTACACGAAATTCAAAACTCCCAGAGGCCGGAGATCCCCACGACTGCGTTGGGCATCCATGCTTGAGATTAAAAATAGCCGCTTCTTTGGATTGTAAAAATATGAGCACGTACGCTGCTGGGTTGCAGGATAATTTCTGGACATGTCAATTGCTCTGTCTCCTAGAGTTTCCTGTACTTCTGTCCTATTCGGAGGCAAATACACAGCTGATAAAGTGGCAACTACAAACCGATATCGTCACAGTAAAGGTACCTGAATCGTTTGCAAACTCGAAGGTCCGCAGGAATTTTTTTCCACAAAGGCCCATCCTTTTCGCAAGAAACAGTGTTGTGACCTTGCTCTGTTTTACACAATTACTTTTTACATGTCTCTCTTCTTCCCGCAGACCTTCCCTTTTTTAGCAGCCTCCCCTACGCAGTAGACGCCGCATGCTGACGGCAGGAATCTGGATGTTCGGCTTGCTCCTCGCCATGCAGTGCGCGTGGGCACGCTCTTGGCGTTTAATATCCAAGAGTAATTTTCAAATTGAGCGGAGAAATAACCAGAACATTTGCATTTCTGAGGGAAAAGGTTGTTCCCTCTCATACTGCTCACGACTGCGCATATATGCAGCAGTCGCTCTCGCGCAGCACCAACTCGAATCGTGCCTGACACTCGCGCGAGAGCGGCTAAGCTTCTGTAATTTTAGTGTGGGAGCACTAGGTTTCCAATCATGAAATACACCGTCTGAGTGTCTGAAGCCCGCTAGACCTGCAGAAATAAAATAAACTTGGCCGCAACTGCGCCGCGTGTGGATTTAGAACCCGCAGTGGCACGAACAGACCACCTTCGCTGCCTGCCCACTGCACGAGAGCACTACGCTACCGCGCCGCAGTCGATCAACCCTCCTGTTTAACTGCCACTCTCTCGCGCTGTTCACTGCATGTCGTCGTCTTCATTAACTTCCATCCGTGCGCTATGGGTCCAGAACACACCGGTATCACAGTGCCCTCATAACGTGCGTTAACCGGTTCCAAAATTTTGTAATGCTTGGCCACTAAGGTCTCAATTAACCGATTTCGCCTATCTTTGCCAGAAGCCTGATTTTCGAACCCTAGCCTCGAATCGAAAGCGAAATAAAACGCGACGTGCACATACTTCGCATTTGGTCATGTATCGGCTGTAACTTTTTTTGGATACTTCTAAATGGTGTACATCGCTCTTTCTTGTTCTTTCTCACTATCGCTGCCCTCCATCCTCTCCCTTTTATATCAGCTGGCCGCAGCTTGGGTGCTTGAGATACTATATAGACAGCAAATTCCGCGGCCGACAGCACCTTTTCGTTCCGTTTTATTTTGTTCTTGTTATTATACCACTAGCACCACCAAATCTGTGCTCATGATTACAAATAGATTTCTCTCTGATTCTCTTCACATAAACAACATCTTTACAAAGCTAGCAGAGCGAGCCGAGAGATTTTCACAATTACTTTTTTCAGTTGTGCGTCGAATTCAGCACCCCATAGCGTTAGATCGCGCTAAAATTATAAGCAACGAAATTACGTCCCCGAAAGGTACTGTCTGCTCGTCCCAGGGCCAGTACAGATTTGTTCCCTTGTAACCCCGTCTCTCTCCCTCTCCCTCCGACCACAAACGCATGCTCCTAAAAGGGCTTAGCATTTCAAACTCTTCCGCACGAGACCGATTAACCCGTCAACTTCCCAACGAAGGGTGTCGGAGAATAACCCATCAACAATTTCTAATGATGGCCCAGACCTATTAGGAACCTGCCTTAATGAAAACCCCCTCATCGCGTCGAGGATTAACGAAACGGGGTAATTAAACGCACACGCCTGGCTACATTAAGCCCAAACTAGGAAGCTCTCGAAGAACGCGCGCGGTCGATCACAGCAACGCGTTTGTGAGAGCGACTTTCAACCGCCTGCCGGAAAATTAGTCGTCGCCATTGAGAATATGTATGCCGCGTGGAGAGTTATATATAGTCTGCGTCCATCACATTGATATACGCCATTAAGAAACGGCGTTGGGTAATTTGTGGCCATAAACGGAAACCTAATCATCCTTCGGAAGAGTTAAGCGGCCGGATTTGCTCAATACTTTCCTGTCAACAATTGCAATGTGGAAACAATAGCTTTGTAAACAACCTAGAGTGGCCATTCTCAAGAAATTAAAGTGTCAAGAATGATCTGCAATAGGAAAATAGCTCTAATTTATATATCAACCAATGGATGGGCTACGGATTAATTTTGACCACTTGGGATTCTTTAGCGAGTGGCGACAACGCACGGCATACGGGCATGTTTAAATTTCGTCTTATCTGATGCCAACACGGCCGTGAATATATTCTCTCTCTCTCTCTCTCTCTCACACACACACACACACACACACACACACACACACACACACACACACACACACACACACACACACACACACACACACACACACACACACACACACACACACACACACACACACACACACACAACGCACGCACACAAAAAAAGGAATACTATTGAGTTTCCTCGCAAATCTGATGTCACGTAAGACCGAGACGTTTCTGTAGCACGCAATCACACCCCTTGCCAACAATATACTACACTTCTTTCCTTTGGCACAAAGCCCGCTCCTAAGGAAACTTGGCGCTACTCGGTCTATATTTCCTTTATCTTTTTCTCTCTGGATGCATTTGGCATTTGGCGCAAGTTTCACAAGAACGGATCCCTTTTCGCTTTATATTAAAGTTCCAAAGCGGGGTTTTCAACGGATTAAAGAATACAAAACGAATAACACAATTTCTGCAAATTTCACAAAGTAAATGCGCTGAAATTCATCCCCCCTCCCCTGAGCTACACAGTTTGCTCCTCCTATCTGAGGTGCCGAAGGAAGAAGCGTACGTTTCATATATATCTAAGATTTTTTAAAAACAAATGTTGCTCCCGTAACTGCCGTTTCTCCGCGCTCTCGCAAACATTTTTAGAGTTCAGGATGATGCTAATTTGTTCGTTTGCGTGTAGCAGAAAACACTGCGGAAAGCGGAGAATATAAAAGAAAGCAGCAACCTCAGTCAATTATTATCAGTTCTTTTCACCACGTACAATTATGTGAATCGCATTGCATTTGATTATCAATCCTAAATACTACAAAAGCGGTCCGCGATAACCATTTACTTTTTTACAGCTCTTGAGCACTTCCACCTACATTATCACTATCACCAGTGGAACCTATTTACGCCCATGAATGCTCAGCCACTTCTGAACTACCAATTTTGTGCAGGGTTGTGCGCCCAATGACAAAGACGATGATAACTCTCGATGAGTGGGTTTCGGTGACTGCCCGGCTGCTCCGCGCCCGACGAGTCGTTTTAGATCTCACGCTTGTTCATAATAAATTATATTTATTCAGAACCCTCTTACATTTTACTTTTGTCGTTAAAAAAAAGCAACGTATCAAATGACCACAAGTTAGGTTTCCGACCTTTAGCAGCCATCATCCATCCTTCGTTCACTGCAAAGGAGTTTGACACAAAGGGGACCGCGCTGCCGCACAATACCAGATGTCGCATTCCAACTGCGTACAGCACGCGTTTTGTAACGTCAGATCTACATACCCCTCTTCTTTATAAAGAGCAAGTTCGCGGTGATTCAAAGGAATTAACTACACTGCCAGGCTTGTGAAACAAGAGCGTTTCTCTTCTGGCATAACGCCGCCATTTATCGTCTCCTTGCGTTTGCATATTGACATAGGTACAGTTCGCACACACTTGCGTTCAGGCGAAAGCAAAAAAAAGTGCGTTCGATGTACTTCGCAGCAACAAGACGCCAACGCCTGCTGATAAAAATGACATGAACGAGTACCAACAAAAGTGGCAAGAGTTAGGATCTTACGGTTTTCTTTTAATAGTCATGTCAGCCGGCTGCCTCTACAACGGCAGAGACGATGGAACGCATACCTTGGCCAAATGATAGTCCAGTCGTTGAGATTATCGACTGTACACCTTTTGTCAAAAGTTTAGAGCCCAGGAGGTTTGCTTCCTAGTCACACCGTGCGGCTCGTAAACCACCCTAAGCGTTAAAACTCGCCTGAAGGTAAGATTTCTGGTCCTGCCCCCTCCAATGTGTTGGAATCCCACGAATGCTACAGAAGCCCCACTACAAGACTTAGAAGGCAACCCCCTGGTCTCTAAACTTCTGACAAAGGCTGTACGTGCCAGCATTTTCGCTTTTCTAACGGAATCTGTACATGCGCGCCGAATGCATAAGAAAAGTGGCCCACCATCGTCCAAGAACGGACAGACACATCGCCATCTGAGAATCTCAGCCGGTGACACATTAGAGTCTGTCACTGCTGTTACACACAAGTACGACTAAAACCAAAAGGTCTTCTACAAAGCCCTTTCCACAAAACGCATATAGCGGCACCCCGACAACCTTTTTATCCGTGCCCTAATTAGTCGCAGATCCACTCAACCGTACAGCACAGCTGCGCTGCAGTGAAGGCCCCGAGCCGCCCTACGTTGCTCTCAGTGCTGCATCCATTGCATGCATTGTAGCATAAGCAGTGCCCTGCTCCTGCACTAGCTATAAAAATTACCTGTACGCACTGCCTATGTTGCCACCCACACACGCACGCGCTCCTAGGTGGCCTGCTCCCGCAGGCTTCCTCGTTTTTGCCCCGGTGCTTTCCCCCGAAGTGTTCCGCGTAGAGCAAGCGTCTGGCAATCGCGACCGGAAAACGAAACTACCGTACTGCGGCTTCTCCGCGCGTACTAGGAAGCTTGATTTGCTTAAGAGCGTTAGTCCTGGCGTCATAACACCGAAATAAGTGTTTCATTAAAGACGTCTCTCCCTCTCTCTCTTTCTCTCGACAAGAAAGCAGCCACTTACGTGAGCAGAGGAGCCGGAATTCGTGCGCAGAAGTGTAGGAGTTCTCGAAATGCGCGACTCGCAGGATGCAACGCAGCTCAAAGCAGACACACACACACATACAAGTGGGCGAGTTAGTGCTTCCCGGCGCGTCGTTGCGGACTGAGCTGATAGAGACTCGCAGAGCCCTTGGGCTGTCGTCGAGGGCCAAGGACGGCGCAGTCGGAACAGCAGCAATAGCAGCCCAGGGGGAAAGAAAAACAAGAAGAAAAAACAGTTTTTGCCTGCGTGACTAATCAACGCTTGGAGCGCCGAGTGCACGACTTTCACCACATGCGAGCCGATCATTAGAAGAGAGGGGCCTGTCCTTGTGTTGGTGCTGTGTCACAGGTCTCGCTCCGCCGCGAGTGGTAGTCCATGGAGTAGTCACGCCAGCCCACGGGGGGGGCTCACTCACTCACATGGCGGAGGAGACTGCGCGGACGCGCAATTTATCTTCGCGTGTTCGCGCGCGCGCGTATGGAGTAAATAGTATCGACGGTTGCGCTCGAGCTAATACTATAACCGGACCGCAGGTAGGGAGACGGAGGAGGCGGAGGGTGGCCTGCCGATAAGCTTGCTCGTGGAAGGACACACCACATCGCGAGCTGTGTTTATTACAGCGGTGGCTCCGCTGTCGCAAACAGGATGAGACTAGTCGGGGAGCAAGGTCGCAGGAGGGAGTCGGTTGCTACGAATAGAAGCGTGCGAAGACATAGACAAGTAATTCTTGCCGTCAATCACGCAAGCCGATCGCCTGAAATGCGTGCAGGCGTGAGGGGACGCTCACTATACTCCATCCTGGTACTCTACCACGCGACTTAGTCGCGGACGACGCTGCAGAAACTAGTTCTCGAGCAAACGCATCCCGTAAAATTTTCCTCTCTGCTGCATATGTGGATACGCTACGTGAGCAATTAATTAGAGCCACAAACAAGGTTTATGGGGTTTAACGTCCCAAAGCGACGCCGTAGTGGAGGGCCTCGGATAATTTCGACCCCCTGCGGCTTAACGTGCACTCACATCGCACAGTACACGGATAACCACAAACACATCGTGGCACTGCCAGGACGGGATCTACCTGGAACAGATCCCACACAATATTGTATGCGTGCACTCCGACGAACTAAGAGATGGCCATTGGCATAGGAGCGCGCGCTTTCACGTGAGGTATGCACACCGCGGCTCCCCAGCGCATGCGCAGTAAAACCTCCAGTGCACCAGCGGCTGTTCGCATCTTCACGCTCGCATTGCAAAAGGAATCTAATCGAGCGACGCTGAGCAAATACTGTCCGCTGGGAGACAGAGTGTCTGCTTTAAGGTCAAATGTTCGACAAATAGCCACCAGTGAAGAACCTGTAGAAAGAAATGATGGAAACAGCACTGTAGACCAAGAGGAAAAAAAAAAAAAATCCAGGGCAGCGGTCAAATCATACAATCGACGTTACAGCGCCGCGTGAACACATCATCCCAGCATGTCCTTCTAGCCATTCAAGTCCAGTCCTGCCGATGCAGAAAGAAGCCACGCGAATGCAAACAAAAAATAAAGGGACAAAGAACAATCGGGTTAAAGAGAAAAGCAGTTGCCCGCCCCTGCCGCCGCGTGTGTGTGCGCAGTACGTACCAGAGCGAACGACGAGCAGTGCGTGACCGAGCACAACACAACGCCACCAAACAAAGAGCGAGGGGCCGCGGGTCTGTCTGGGGGCGACGAGCCACGCGCAGGGAATCACGCTATCAGTTCGCATCTGCCGGCCACCGAAAGCGGGTGCAGCGGTAGAACGACGCAGTTAGAGACTCGAAACGCATAGACAGGTGAGTGCACAGTGGGCGCTTACTACTGCTTCACGGGCAAGTGGAATCGTCGTTAGAAGGGGGGAAGAGGAGGGGGCGAAGGCTTACGCAGTATCCACTGAGCAAGCGGGCCCAGGCACGCGACTGTTTGCGGGCCTACCGGTGTGCGAGTGTGTCTATTTGCGCTCAGCGCAGCTGGGCGTCCGAAGCGCGCGCGATTCTGCCCCGAGACTGGCCTGAGGACGAGCCCCGACGGATGACGCGGCGCCTGGCGCGATCGTCGGGGACGATATTGCCCCGCCCACTCCTCCCACCACTCCTCCAGAACGGAGCAAACAAGACGTCTGAGCACGTGGTTGAAAAAGCGTTCAAGTGTAAGGGAACACTCGGTGATGCTCTATAGAGAAGGGTCATTCATCAACTGGACCGCCACGACAGACTAAATTTGTCCAGTTCGTCTAGATTGATGCAATGATTACAGCTGTCTAATTACAAAGAGGCTGATTCCGCAGAGAACGACGCTCTTATTATAAGATAGAAAAAAATGAAAGACAGATGTCGCCACCAGCGGCTGTTCCTGCAAATACAGTGTAGTGACGAAGGCGAGATTTTTCTACCTGAATATTGAGGAAACCTCTGCATCACTACCACTAGTATACTTTTACCATGCAAGTAATAAGAAAACAAAAAACAAATCAATCCCACAGCTGTCGACGTCGCCACCGACGTCTCTTGTTTGTATCGCCGTGTGTCGAATAAAGACTTAGATCTCAATGACGCGACTTTTACGGGCCTGCGCATGTCAATGCAGCCACGAAAGCTATCTGGTTCTGCTAAGATCAAATGCGTGCTGGTGTTGCCCTCAGTGTTCCTTAATTCAGTGCATTATGTACGAAAGGAACAGCGCGTCAGAAGTAGTTCAGTAGAACTTGGTGCTGGGCAGAAATGGTTTCGCGCGACCGTTAAGGATACAGGAACTATGCGGCGGCCTGTTATGGTTTAGTTACTTTTCCCACCCGTCGGCACTCCGATGTACAAAGCTACCTCGGTTTGGAAAGATCCAGCCGCCGCGCGACTGACACGCGAGCCTTCGCGTAGTCCGGCTCCGAAACGTCGGGCCGCTGCCGACGCCGGCCGCAACGCCTGCAGGGCCGCGGACGCCGACGTGGGAACCATGCAAAGACGAGGGCGTGCAACAAGCTGACGGCAATTTGACAGAGGGACGCACAGCCGCGCGGACAAAGGCACGTTCATATCACTTTTGTACCGAAAGTGCGATAGAAACGTGTTTAATTTTACCGCGCAATGAGAGCAAGTATACGTTACTTGTTGCGCTACGCAATGCTATGTTGCGCCACGTTAAGGTACTGAAAGATAAATTGCCTGCGGCTTCAAGCGCCGAGGCTCTCAAATAAACGGGACTCTTCCCCGGACCTTCGCCCTTGTCTTTGGATCCGGAGGCGCTTCAACATTATTCGATGAACATATTTCTCGGTATACGAGGTCTGTTAGAAAAGTATCCGACCTTTGGCTGAAGAAAAAAAAAAAAACTGACATAACTGAAGCGTTGGAAACCTAATCACCTTCAAAGTAGTCTCATTGGGACTCCACACACTTCTCCCAGTGGTGTTGCCATTGTTGGAAGTATTCCGAAAAGGCCTCTTTCGGAATGGAGTTTAGCTCAGCTGTCGTTGCAGCCATAATGTCCTCTCTTGTCTGGAATCGCACCTCTTTCAATGTCCTCTTGATTTTGGGAAACAGCCAGAAGTCGCAGGGGGCCATATCAGGAGAGTAAGGAGTCTGTTGAACTACATGAGTCTGGTTTTTCGCCAAAAAAGTCTGAATCAAGTGCGAGGAATGTGCAGGAGCATTGTCGTGATGTGTGCGCCAATTTCCTGTTAACCTCAACTCCAGTCTCCTGCGCCGCACAGCACTACGTAGGCGACGGAGGACGTCCCTGTAGTACTCTTTGGTCATTGTTTGACCCTGTGGGGTGCGTACTCGTGGTGTGCCACACAGAGGGAGTCAAAGAAAGCTGTCAGCATCACTCTGACATTGCTGCGCACTTGGCGGGCCTTCTTTGGTCTTGGTGACATGGAATGCTTCCACTGTGACGACTGGGATTCCGTTTACGGGCCGTTTACGGGTTGATGAAGTCGGGGTCACTGTTTGTGGAATATAGCATGTACTGTGAGTCTTCAACACGAAGATGCTTTTGCTCCACCGTGAGCAGCTTCGGCACGAATTTCGCCGGAACTCTCTCCATGGCCAAATCTTCGGTGATAATGGAATGTGCAGAATAATTGCTGATGTCCACCTCTTCCGCAACTTCTCGGATAGTCACATGATGGTCCCGCATCACCACAGCGTTCACTTCGGCAATGACCTGGTCATTTTGGCATGTTGATAGCCGACCGGACCGCGGCTCGCTCTCCACCGATGTGCGGCCGTCTTTAAACTAATTGTACCACTTTTTAATTTGTGTGCTGCTCATAGCATCATCACCGAAAGCCGTACTGAATATTCCGAACGGTTTCCACTTGGCTGTCGTCCAGTTTCTGGCAAAATTTGATGCAGTAGCGCTGCTCCCGTCGCTCCGCCATTTTCCTTGCAATAAAAAAACCGACGAGAGCACTGCGCACTGCATCACTTAAACTCTGCGTCCCAGCGACTGACGTCATCGGCAGGCCGAAAAAAATTCGTGCATGCGCACGAAGGTTAAAGGTCAGCTGGTGCAAGAGCGCTTGTTTCATATCCATCAGGTGTTCGCAAAAAAATAAAAAAATAAAGTCGGATACTTTTCTAACAGACCTCGTATACGCTATCTGCATAGTGCTCCGTGGAAGCCCCAGTTCAATGAAGACTACTCGCTCACGTGACTGGAGCGGAGCGAATACGCGATGATAATGAACGCAATCTCGTTATTATTATTATTATGCCTCCACCGGATAGCGGAGCGCATCATTCTGCATCGCCGCTAGAGGGGTAAGACGTGTCAAAACAAATGTGTGTCGCAATCAAGGCGCGCCATCAAGGACACGCAAACGCACCGCATACCACGGGGAGAGCCTGCTTTCACACAGAGGTGCAACACCTATAGCGTGAGCAAAAAATAAAATAAACCGCCGTCGGCAGCATAAGAGATAAATAGCACGTGATGCCGGCCAGTTTATTCGCGTCAGACTCATCTGGATAGAACCGGATAGAAAAGTGCGTATTGCGTCCATGGCAGACCGTATGTTGCTTTATCGTTGAGCGAATACATTAAAGAAAACAGGCGAAGTACTGCGAGGCGGCCAAAGTACTTTCACTTTTAATGCGATGGCATTTAGGCTATGGTCATGCAGTTTCCGATTTCTCCGTAACAAAATCCTCTGATTGGTCGAGGAAGGATACGTGGCCTTGTGACGTCATTACAACATGTCCTGACGGGCCGTCCTGATTGATCGAGAGATGTCACGTGCCCTTGTGACGTCATCACGATGTGCGCACGGTGGCAGGTGGCAACCTGGCCATCGGATTCCGAGAAACTGGCCCACCGTGGTAGGTGGATTCCCAAGAGTTGGAAGTTGGCCCCCCCCCCCCCCCCCCCCCCAAAATTCCAGAGGACCCCAAAATTTTGGAAGCAAGCCCGCCCCAGAAAATGGATAAAGGTGAACTAGTGGGTCGGATTAGTATAATCCCGCATAACAATCCAATGGAGGGTACTTGAGCATCTAAAAGGTGACGACTCATGCATGCCATATAAGCGCAATGGAACCGGTTCTAACCGGAGTTATGGCAGGAAAATTGCAAGAACATTAGACACTCATCGTAGACACCATAACAGGCAACCAAGGGTAGTCGCATTTTCTTATTTAAGAATGTGGTTAAGAAGGCACCCAAGAAGTTCTTTATATATTACTTTTTTAAATATATTTTCTGAGTGTGAGGCAGAGATCCCGACAGCTTGGCTCTATCGAAGATGGCAAATAGGGGTAAGAAGCGCTTTAATTAAGGCGCACAGCACCCCGAAGAAAGGGGCTTATACATATACGCGTGCGCCGCTGAACAGAAATGAGGATGCGGTCCAGTTCGAGGACATTGTAGACTTCCTGCGCAGTCGCTACTAGGAAAAAAGGACGCAGAATATGCGCACTAGGTATCACTAAAGCGACGAAAGAAAGGCAAGGAAGCTATGCAGGCTGGCAATTAAATGACAACGAAGATCTTCGAGTGCGAGTTTTCCGCCAACTGACACAACAGTGAAAGCGCCCGCCGTTCGCGGGTATGCTCATTTTCCTGGTGTAAGGTCGCCTCCAGTCAACTCTTTGGCAAACACCGATGGGGACAGATGGACAGAAGCCGACAGCACAGTCCTCAGAGAGCGCTCGGCTTTTTATCCACCTTCGTCACCAAAGCGACGAACGAGAGAGCAAAGAAAAACTCGGCAGTATTCCCATTCGTTCCTCGAAGCTTCGGCGGTAAGCTGGTATCTCTACTGGGGCCTTCATTGACACCAAAACGGTGGAAAAGTGACGAGGAGTTGGAAAACTTGGGTGGCACGTGCCCCAGCCACGAATAGAGCAGGCGCTTCCCGTAACGACGCGCTAATTAATACGAGGAACTCAGCCGCTTCGCTCTGGCGTCTTGAAATCGCGGGTTTGTTTTGAAAAGGAGCCGGGGCCTGTCCATGGGGCACAATTAGGTAATCTCTGCTGCGCAAGCTCTTCCACAACCTGGCAACAAATTATCCTCGCGCTTCCTCGAAACGTCGCGACGTCACGGCGAGCTATACGCTGAGCACGTGCTACAGCGGCTACGCAAACAGCTCCGCTCAAAGAGGTCGGAAACGGCGCAGATGCTGCGGAAGACGAACATCAGGAGAATGAGCGTTTAGGTCTAAGTTCGCGAGGCCCGGATTCCGAACACCTTGAGAGTAGTACCGTCATTCTCCCTCTCTGTATTCACACTGTCCCTGCGACCAAGTGTCTACACTAAAGCGTATACACTAATGGTGTATATATTAAAGTGTATACACCATCTGCTGACGCTAGGCGTACATTAGGACACAATATTGGCAGTACTCACAACCGTATTTTGCAGCAAGTTTCAGTCTAATGCGCCAGCGAAGCGAGACGGTACTTCAGCAGCAGCAGGAACGCTCAGCACAGACAAGCAGCTGAGCCAATACACACCGGCAAACTGTGCCGCGTCCATTACACAAAAGCGCCCCGCGGAACATGGGCGCTGCCAAACACGACAAACAGCCAGCAAACAGAAGCTCCGGGGGCTCAGATAAAAAACAAAATCACGCAAACAAGCCAACAAACAGGGAAGAGGCAGAGGAGGACCGATTCCGAGAAATAACTTGGACCACCCGGCGCCGCCACATCATTCCTGGCCGTGCGATAGCCGACGCGAAAACAACCGGCATACTCATAAGCGGAACCAGATCGGCCCGTTAAACAAGGCGCTTCACGCGGCGGCGCCGATCGGGTGAGCGAGGAGGTGCAGAGACGCTGCCTTGATCCACTCACCGAGGAGGAGAGGGATGAGCGCCCGCAGCTGACGACCGGAATCCCTAATGAAATCGGCAGCGAGAAGACGACGCTGGGCGTTGTTCCGAAGGACGACCGCGCGGCCACGGCCAAGGGAGAACGCGCGAAAGGGTGGCCGCCCTCGTTTCCACCGCCGCGACACTGGGTTAACGCGCGACGGGTGCTTCAAAGAAGAGGCCGCGCGCGGACTCTGGCCAATACAGTTGAACCTCGTTATAACGAAGTTTAAGGGGCCCGACGATTACTTCGGCATAGCGGTAGCTTCGTTATAGCCGGTGTTTACCGAGCTTTCCAAGAGGAATCGTCATTCCTTCGCTATATCCATTATTTATTTACAAACCGGTTCGTTACAACACGGTTCGACTGCATATTCTAAATCATCAAGCAGTAGCACACCGGGTAAATTATCATTACAGGCCATGTTTCGATTCCAACTCTTTGACGTCAAAACCGCAAGAAAGGACTCCGTGATCGCCATCTGGAAGCGAGTGACCATGTAGCTTAGCCTCGGGGATCCGCGCTAAAAATTAAAGAACGGTCTCGACGTCGCGATAGTTTGCTTGAGGAAACTGCCGGCGGTGGAAGCATCTGCATTTGATTGTTTGATCTTTTTTATATAGCTTATAAAATCTCCGTTTTACTCGAAAGTGTACCCTCTCTGTCATGAGAACCCGGCAATCTATATTGGTCAACTTCAATGTGTCCTCAGCGTTTCTTTAAGCCTGAAGCGATCACCTCCATACTGACTTTGAGCATGCGCGATCAATTGCATCGATCATGACTGACTGCAGTATACATGGGTGTGCGCAGTGCAGCCAACGCAGCATGCTGGAGACTCTTCGCTCCCGGTGGGGAGCCAAAATTAGGTGTCTCGACCAGGCGGCGTCGGAAGTCGAGATCAATTTAGCCGCGGCGCCGCTCGCTTTTGCGCCTCCCTCTCCGTTGCAGATGCGGAAACGATACCGCGGTATAAGCCGACATGCCCGCAAGGCAGGCAGCAGCCCGCGAACCATCATGATCCCCGCGGCGCGAGCCCTCTTCATTAGCCTGATCCTCGCATCCGCTTCTCATTCGCGTGGTGTTTGTTGTTCGCGCGGGTACCAATCCTAAGGCACTCTGATAGGAAAGCACCCCCCAGTCAGCAGCTTATATGGCTTTCTTATAGACACAGCGCAAAAACGAGACAGGACATCAGAAAGAAGACTTCAAACGCGGCGCTGACCATGGAACTAAGCCTTGTTACCTATATCTTTGCAGTTAGAGTGACTAGCCCAGACAGGCGGTGTTTCGATTCCAGAACTATAGGACGAATTCTTCTTCCACTACGAAGTCTCTGGGAAAGCAGTATGGTTTTCCTTTCTAGTCGTATGACTGTACTTGGGTGGTTCCTAATAGGTAATTACTATATTATTAGTATAATTCAGAAGAAACGGCTCGTGTATGAGCGCATAGTGCCCCATGCATGCGCTCGCAAAAATCTGGAGTTTCTTTTCTTTCTTCTTTTCTGGGATATATGTAGTTCAGTTGTTGGTCAGCGCCGCATGTGAAGTGCTTTTTTGTTTTTTCTGACGCGGTGTGCAGGATGCGCTTGTTGCCTTGATTCGAGAGCACAGCCGTAGCCTTACGCGGACCATACGACGACGGTGCGGCCTATATAAGCAAGGTCTCGCGCGGCAGTGGTAGTGGAACAGCTGGAGCCAGTCGGCAGGACTTTTTCTTGCTTCATCAGCCCACCGCAGCAGCAGTAGCTTTCCATAAGGTGGAGATGACACTAACCGATTGCACAATGCGGGTTCGCGTGTGCTACAAAGTAATATTCCTAGCGTTGGCAGTGTTACGAAGTAATTGCGGTAAAAGCGAGCGACACCCGAGAGGAGCAACGCTCTCGTCGAGATTGGGCTCGGGCCTCGAATGATATAGGAGAGTTGCGAATGGGCAAGCATCGTTCATGGAGGACCTGCTCGCGATGCAAAGAAATCAAACGAACCACGAATGAGGGTCATAAAAACGTGCCCAGATATCGAGCACAGTTCACCACGAGCATTAAAATAATAAACAGAGAAAAAGGAGAAATAAAAGAGGATAACTGTAGAGAGGGGGAAATAAAAGGCCTCGAGAGAGGGAGGGAGCCGCCGTTGCTGCTGCTGTGGCGGCGGCACGGAAGCGGCGAAACCGGATCGACACATTCGAGGCTATCTCGGTAAACGGTTCGAAGGCCACCGCGAAGCGAACGCAACCACCATCGGCGAGACGAGTCAATACGGCCAAGTGCCCTTCGATGGAGACGACGGCTACGCCGCACGGACGCCTCGGGGACGACGGGAACGAACCCGCACGCGCTGCTGCTGTCTAGCCATGGCAGTTCTGCACGCGGAGGGCGTAATGCTAACCATCTGTGGTGCCACCGTGGTACCGGAAAAGATGCTTGCAAGCAAACCCGCAAAAACGCACAAAATAACGAACAACCCTTGGATTCCGTATAAAGAGACTAATTGCGTATACTTCTAACCAGGCTACGTTGCCAGGAATGCTAACTTTCACTTTCAGCGGTCGTCATGACGCCTCCAAGATCGCTGATCCCAGTGATGTGATTGGCTGAAGCCATTTTGGAGCAGCTTTTTGGAGCAGCCAAATGGGAATTTTGGAGCAGGGAAACAAGCTTTTGGAGCAGCTCAAGGCTCATTGCAAGTGAAAAAATTGACTTTGCGAGAAGTAAAATAGTAAAATAAGGAGGAAACCTTTGGGAACAAAAAGGTGCTGTTCAATAGGATGTTAGGGGCATTTCGATGCGAGCAAAATGCAAAAACACCCGTGTACTAAGATTTAGGTGCATATTAAAGAACCCCAGGTGGTCCAATTCTGGAGTCCCCCACTACGGCGTGCCTCATAATCAGATCGTGGTTTTGGCAATAATTTAATTAAATTAGAGGCAATTGTGAAACATCATATGTTGGCCCAAATAACTAATTTTAGAACTTCAGTGTCATGTAAATTTTTATGCGACCAAGTATAGATCAGCGCTGTGTTATAGCCGCCAAGCACCTATAGGACAGCAGTTATAAATGGACAACAAGGAATTCACTGGAACTTTTATTTAAAAATGACTAGAATGCAGATCACAAGCTTACAGAAAAACAATGAAATAACACTATCAACGTTTCGAACTGAATAATAATTATGTACACGACAGCACAACTTTTCGGCTTCTTGGCCTATCAAAAAGCAGTGGACCTATTCTGTGCCTTTTTTCTGTGAGCAACATCATTCAGTCTTTAACTGCAAAATACTGCCCAGTTGGCTGCCTTAGGCGACATTTTGTCAACAGCAGCTGAAAGCCTTGTTTTTCCTTCAGCAAGCATGGCCTGCCCACTTTCCATATCACCAAAATTCTTCATCTTTATGCCATTGTTGATGAGCAGCTCTGCATTCACCAGCATTTTCTTTGCTGTTTCTACTTCCAGCTTGAGGGTTTTGTCAGCATCACTTGGTGTCATCTTCGGCACATTGGCACGCTGCCGTTTGGCAGCCTGCTCTTCTTCAGCTGCCAAACGTTCTCTGTACCTTTTGCTTGCCCCTCGCACTGCTCTGACAACATCAGGCGTAACATCAAAGTGAAAATACGCGTTTGGCGCAGCTTTGGCGCACAATAACAAAAATATAGCAGGATGTAGCAGGTTTTGCCTTTTGGCGCACATCGGCGCAATTGGCGCAGCTATCACATCACTGTGATCCCATATTATTGCGGCTGTACATTGGATCCACAGAGTAAAGGTTGGCTATCTCGTCACGGTTAGCAAAAATGTGGAGAGGGTGTGCATGGAAGCCCAGCTGCGGCTTTCGCTACGGAGTATAGTGTATTGACTCAACCGACGTTAAGCAGAGAGATAGTGTCCGGCGCGGCGCGCTATATGGCGCTGCCGCCGGTTCGGTTGGTTGCCCAGCGCGGAGGCGGGAGAAAGGCGCACTCTGCACGGCCACGTCACGTGAACTGTCACATCTAATTCGCTTTCTCACCATTGCGACCAAGGACGATCCCTGCGTGACGTTCGGTGCGGTTGGGATGCTGTTATTGACGATGGTTGTGCCGCCGTCTGCCCCCGCGATCGACATGGACATCTAGGAGGAGTCCTTCGAGGGATCGGAGATTTACCGAAATCATCCGATGTAGAACGGGGAACTCGGTTTTTCGGACGCGAGAGCGGTGTTCACGGCGCTTCGGCTCTGTGTATGGCTGGCGCGTTTTGATTTACCAGGAAATGGAAAACGAGTTACAGCGCAGCAAACACTATGTCACGTCAGGTACCGCTGGATGTACATCCCCCCCGTGAAAAGTCTTTAGGCCGCGGGGTTAGCTTTTCAATACATGTAGTAGAGGGTTCAAGGCGCACCCGTCAAGTCGTAAACTTCCGCAGGGCGAGAGGAACCATAGATGGTCCTAGACTTTCAAGGACCTTTGGTCGCCGGGAGTGCTCCACAATCGGCACAAAAGAACATTCCGAGACCGAGAACTTTTGCCCAAGACTGTACATAGTGTCCTCTTTGCCAAAAGTAACCAAGCAACAGGTTTTCGCTTCTCGACCACATAACGGAGCCTTTACGGCACCCCTAAAGACCGAAAGGCGCCAAAACGTGAGGACAAGCTAGGGCTCACCTTATACTCTACACAGAATCAGAGCTTAAGGGCTGCCATTAGTGCTTTGCTACGCGGCTAAGAAAGGAAACACCTGTGCCCGGTTACTTTTGGAAAAGACTGCACATGCTTCAGAAGAAAATATAGAGTGGCCAACGTAGACGGGCAGTTCAGCACAGTGAAAGGAAATGCATCAGGCCAAGGCGGGTGGTCGGCATTTCCGCGACAAATCTTCGCGGCCACAGCGAGCTGGATCTGTAGGTGACGCGAAAACAATGGCGGCCACTGCAAGCGCGCGGACAAGTGCAGCGGCGGACGGAGGAGGATCGATGCGTCGCTGCAGGAAGTGCCGAACCAGTGCTTACTTGTACTGCTGCCAGGAGACGACACATCTCTCAAGGTCCTTCGCGGCCTGCGTGCTGTTTTGACACGGCCAGGAATGGCTCAGACGTGCTGAACGATCCCCCCCCCCCCCCCCCCCCCCCTTTTTTTTTTCTTTTACGGCGTTAGCAGCATACTCATTAGGGAGAAAAAGCCATTGTGCGTGCGTACGTAGTCAAGGACAAACATTTGCGGGATGCGAGTTCATAGAAAACATAATTTCTGCGTTGCCTCGATAGTCGGTCAGCTGGTGCACATTCCAGCAGATAGAGCACATACGTCCCATGTTATTTCTATGATTTTTATTCAGTTGCTTTGCCTAACCGCGAAACAATATGTCCTCATATATGTCCTCGCGTTCACAGTATGCTGTCATCAATAATTGCCGCTCTGATGTCCTACAAATTTCGAATGGCGTGCCACAGGATAGTCTCTTGGGTCCTATACTTTCTAACTTATATGTAAATGACATCACTAATATAAACAACGAGATAAAATTTAGTATTTGTGCTGATGACACCAGTTTGTTTTGCTGCTCCACTGATATTAATCAATTAACCTATTCAGCGAACATAGTATTGACTGCTCTGAGGGAATTGTCATCCTCAAACTCCTTGACAGTGAACAAGGAAAAAACAAAGGCGATCATATTTCATGCTAAGGGCAAGTTGGTAGGGAATGCACCACCTATCTTTTTCAGTGGCACACAAATTGAATATGTTCAATCATTCACATCACTTGGCGAAGACTTTACCCCTTCGGTGTCATGGCATACTCACATAAACAAGGTCTGCATCAAGCATTCTAAATTCATAAGTGTCGTCTCTCGCAATATATATATCTTATCTAAAAAAACAAAACTTGACTTTTACTGTGCATTCTTTTTCTCATACTTAGGGTACTGTTATTTGGTATGGGGAATACCACAGTGTCCAATTTGCAAAAGCTTTTTCCTCAACAGAAGAAAATGCTACGAGTAATTACAAATTGCTGCTATGACGTCCCAGCTCATCCCATACGAATAAAATACAAAATAATTCCAGCTCCTAGGTTGTTTGAGTACAGGTTTGCCTGTTTTTACAAAAAGCAAACGGCAAGAAATGACCCCTTTTTGTCCCGTATTGTGCAGCTGGTGCCACAACACGCCATATACCACTAGAAACACTGAAATGTTTTTGGTACCAAGATGTAGAACTAACTATGTTTTGCTATGCTAAAATATATACTACCAAGATGTTTGAACTCTTCTCTTTATAACAATATAAACAAAATGTCTTTTCGTGCACTTCGTGAAACTTTTATTGATTAGGTTGTATTAGTACTGAAATACATATGTTAACCGTTATTTTTTCTTCCCTTGTCATTGTTTAATATATCTACCCCCCTACCTGCATTACAGCACAGTCTGTTTTGTTTGAGATGTGAATTGTTATTTGTATGCCGCAAAAACTGCCGCTGCTGTCACCGTCGACTTTTTCGGGTGACGAAGCACGTCAAGCGGTTGTTGCGAACCGCTTTTATTTCGTCACCCCACGCTTTCTGTAAGGCAAAAATCGAAATAAACATTCATTCATTCATTATCTTTTTTTTTTCACCTGCGAACTCGCATCCCGTAAACTTTGGTAGATGACTGAAGCCTCCGCCCTCCGGCAACCCTAGCGGCCATCTTTCGGGCATCCACCAGTAAAAATGCATCTCTCCCACCTACGAGCCCCCTCCCCCGCTACACACACCTCCATCCTCCCGAAGCTCCACTCAGCAAAGCAATGACTATGATGTTTTGACATCATGTAGTATAGGTCAAATGGGGCATTAAAAAAAGGCGATTTAATCGCTGCTCCGTTGTTTTAATTCATTACCAAGCTATACCCAGCCTGCCTTGACAGCCGAAATCACAACAGCGAGTGAAGAAGCGGATATTATATCAGGGCCTTCTTCGAGCTAACGTGACCAAAACTGACCTTCGGCGTCATAGCCATCGCTCGGTTGTTGAAAACGAAAAAGTGAGAGAAGAAGAAATTCAATCATAAGTTTTTCGGCATGCGTGGGCTAATACCACGCGATGATTCATGTATAGTAATGACTTACGCATCATTACAAACACGCAACCGAAATTTGGTGTGCGTACTCGTTTAAGAATCCCAGGCGGTCGAAATAAATCCGGAGCCCTCCGCGGCGACGCCTCTTTCTTACTTTCTTTCACTTGAGAACAAGAAACGCAGAGTAAAGGACGACAGGACAAGCGCTTTATCTGCTCAAGCTATGCACCAACTCGGCCAGAAAAGTGTTGTACTGCGATACACTTCTTTCACTGCCTCCTTTATTCCTACCCTCACGGTTCGGGTGTCCACCGAGAATGAGACAGCTATGCGCCTTTTACTTTCTGCACACCCATCCCGCCTATTGTACTACCAATCAGGACCTGTTGTCAGTCTTCGCATGCCTTCGCATGCCGACATCATATAGGGTGTTTGTGAACAAAATCACAGAGCACCTTTAATGGGTCACGTTCAGCCACCATTCAGGCACACGGCTGTCATTTAGGCTACGATCAGATAACAGTCGTAACACAAGCAGTCCGCAAGGATCATCGCATGGCACGTTCTTATTCGTCAACATCCGCGCTGACGCCACAAGCCGGAAGAGCGATATGACAGTTGCAACAGACAGTCGTACGAACCCAGCCTTATCAGCGATCCCCAGCGGGCATGATCGGCATGCGGCGCGACCAACACACGGCATTCTTCAGACGCTGGATTCCGGGCACATATGACCAAACGTAACCAATTTTCAAGGCTCAAGAAAACAAAACTAAGTACTTGCCTGCACGCTACGCTTCAGTCCAGCTCACTCCAAGGTCCGAGGAAACCATGCAGAGGCGACGTGACAGACTCCCTATTAGCGGGCGCGCGAAGAACGGCACCGGGAAACCACGAATGACGAGGAAGGGCTTTCCAGACGTCGCGTGGCGAGACGCAAAACGTTTTTCCACGCTCCCCAGCGTCCTCCCCTCGCCCTCTCCCTCACTCGGCGGTGGACGGCGTGACAGCTGCCAGGGTGGCGAGACGCGCTCTCACTGGCCGGCGGCGAAGGGTTCAGCGCCAAGCGCGGAGATCATTCAGCAGCGCCCGCCCGCGTCCAAGGGAGGGAACGGGGGGGGGGGGGGGGGGGGGGGGATCTCCGACGGCGGAAGCATTGCCGCGCACGCGTCACGAGCGTTATCTGCGCCCAAAGGTGCTCGGCTTGTAATGAAAGGCGGCCAGATAAGCTGGACGGCGGAACCTTCGCGAAGGCAGCCTCGGGGAAACCGAATTATGCAATGCCTCGGAGGAAATCGCGAGAGACGGAGAGATAAAAAAGGAGATACGACGGAAGGCAACAGAACGCGGCTGCTGGACAGTTCAATGGCAAAAGCCCTTGGCTTCTGTTCGTCGGACAAACGCGCTGAAGAGGCGACTCAAACTTGTCTCAGTTCCGCGTGCCAGAGAACAAAAAACGACGCTAAACAAAGACAGCTCGCTTGAAAGCGCAAGTATTTCTCCTCCTCGAAAGGCAACGCGCGGACCTCGTGGCTACTTGCGCATGCTTGCAATGGCCCGAATGTAATTTCACACGACCGCAAGAAGAGCTGCAAAAGCGTGGGCTCTTGCGGTTTCATCGGCTCTCCACTGCAGTGATAAACAAAAGAGGGAGAGAGAGACTGTTTTGAGAAAAAAAAAAAAGACGTTAAAGGCCGGCCTGATGAAATAAAAGCTAAAGGCGACGCAGCACAACTCGTGGCGATTCAAGTACAAGTAAAAAGAGCTGATAAAGCGCGCATATCTCAGATGAGGTATTTCGGCTCCAGCAAAACAAATTCCTCCTCTTTAAATGTTCATTAAAATTAGTCCTCCCGGTAACTTTCCACTCAGCGAAAGTCTGGAGGCGTGCTTCTGGCCAAATCGGTTTAACTAACCATCGAATAACAATTTATTCGCCACGGCGGCTCCGTGGTTAAAGCTCTGGGTTTACATGTGCCGGAGGCCCGGGTCCAATCCTGGCCGCAGCGGTCGCTTTCAATGAAAGCGAAACACCCGTGTGCTGCGCGATGTCAGTGCACGTTAAAGAACACCAGGTGGTCGAAATTGACCCGGAGCTCTCCCCTACTGAGTACCTCATAGCCCATGCGCCACTTCGGGACGTTTAAAACTCCACAATCTGAAAATTGAAAATAACCAGTCACAAAAGACAAGAGAAGGAGTGTTCACGCCAGAACGACTGGACTAGCAACTTAAATTTATTAGAAAAGACATAGTCCCAGCAAGGCCAGCCGAGCATGCGCAACAGCAGCATCGCAAATCACAGCACAATCGACACACAAGAAACACACCTACCGTGACCGAAATAAAGAAGCGAATTCTTTCTCGAGTAAGCGCACCGAGCTTGTGCTAATGCAATCATGGCCTGACAAACTGATATGGCACGCTTGCAAGATTTCCCGCTCTTGTTTTCCCTTGCCTCTACCAGGAATCGTTACATTGCTGAACAATAGATAACACCCACATCCATTGCAATGGCGAGGCAAGTTTGCACCGTGATCGGACCCAATCTGCAATTTTACAAATTACCAGAGCGTGCGGTTGCATTTCCATGAGGCACTGCTCGAATCCATACATGCTTCACGCAAATACAGTGATTATAATGCATCCGTGGAGCCTGTGCTAACGAGTGTAACTTCTTATGTACTAAAAATCTAGACAAGGTGGGAATGGGGTTGCTGACACCACCTCTGCCGGACCACTGTACTTTGTGCTTAGAACATTCAAGTTACCTTTTCTGACACAGATACAGCGTTCAACGCTCCACTCTGATAAAACTGCGCACCCTTCCGGGAGCTACAGCTGCCTTTAGCTCTAACCAGGGACTTATGTCACAAAGCAGTTCGCTAGTGACTGCCTAGAACCCGTGCACACAAGTCTCGATAGGCAAGACAACGCACAAACATGAATAGTGTTCACGTGCAAAAGGTACTTTGGAATTCGCCACGAAGCAAGCTAGGTGTAACGTGTACTGCATCGAGTAAGGTTCTAGTTAGACAAGACACGCGTCTTGATGACGTAAAGTAACACCCGTGGACGCAGCCGTCCCTCATCCCGCAGCCAATGCGCTTTTGCGCAATGCATCCAAGTTTCGCAGTGAAGCAGCAGCGCCAAGCGCTCGGGCATCGCCGTGCGCGGTACACAACCTGGATCGCCGCCAGTGTGTCGCTGTAGCGTGGAACGCCGACAGCGAGAGATTAGAGCGAGGACGCAAAGCGACGGGGAAACAAAAAAAGAAGAAAACGCGCTGGAGAGAAGATGACGCCAGATGCGGGATGCGCGAACGCTGAAGCGTTAACGGCGCGTAGGAGGATTAACGGCGATCAACGCGATGCCAGAAACAAAGCCGTATTATCGGCGCCTTTCATCGGCAGTTTACGCCGGCGACGGGCGATAAAAGGCGTCCCCAGAGGGAAACGAGCGCAGCTACACTGATATCAGGCCATTCCGACCTCCTGCGACGACGATGGCACAGTGCCACAGTCTGGAAGTGTGACGACGTCGGCTTATGAAAGAACGAAGCGGCAGTGAGCATTGCGGACTCGTGTTAGAGGAATAGTCAATCAGCAGTTATAGAACGGGTTCCACCTCGACAGCGAGAAAACTTCAAGCGCCTTTAAAGGCTGAAAAGTAAGTTCGAAGACTGCGGTGGATTGGTCTTCGCCGCAGCACTTCTCTGTCTTGCAAAAAAAAAAAAAAAAACACAGAACGGCAACAGGAACAAAATCACAACGAAATGGTCATCGGGATGTTTCGCTTTACTCTCTGCCTGCGTGAGTGCACTAACATAGATTCCAGACCTAGTTTGGCCCGTATAGCGACCCTATCCATTCTTTAGGAATTCCCATCAACACACCAAACTAAGCCACCATTTACTCGTTTTCAAAGATGTGTATTCCACGAGACTGCTGCTTTTTTTTTAAACTGTTTTCTAAAAAAAAGAAAGAAAAGAAATAATTCCATGAGGCTAGTGCGCGAATATTGTATTCGGGAATCAGCCCGTTTGTTAGCAGTTTCTTGCCACAGTCCTTCATACGCGACACAACCAAGGATCCATGTAGCTCTCTGCGTGTGGACAACCGTGACCTTCAGTGCGGGCACTCAATCTCCTGCGTCGGTCGCACGCGCCGAGCCAAAATCTCATGGGAAAAATCCAAACGCCTGCGATGAGCGTAGTACACAGTGCTGATTTTCCCACTCGTTTACGTCTGACTTTTCCACCTTTTTTTTTTATCCTGCTTCATCGCCAGCTAACGATTCTCGTTCGTCGTCGGGACTTTTCGCGATGCAACTGCGGATAGCTTGACGCCTGACTTGACTCGATTAACACGGAGAAACATTGCCGTGCTGCAGAAATCCTATACATATAAGCAAAGAACGCATTAAAAAAGGCCCGCTGTAATCCATGGCGGTTGTTTTGCGAGATGGAAATATATTTTTAATTTCTGCATCATAAGCGTGGCTAGAACTTAATGGCGATAACGGTTTTATTCGTGTCCTCTGCGTGCGCCAAAGCCGCACGAACGCAACAACGCCTAGCGGTATTGGCAATGTCAAACTCTCCCATGCTTGCACATAACGGTTGCTCCTGGAGAGGGTGCTCCACAGCACAACTTTAAAGCTAGGAGGCGAAACTATAGAGCAAGGAAGAATAACGGAAACAGGTGAACAGATCGAGTGAAAATGCTGAAACAATCGAGGTCACGCAGCCAAAGCCAGAACGCGCGCCCATTCCAACCCTCCCCCCTCCACCCCCTGCCACCTCCGCCTATGACGGGCCCCGGGCGGTCCTGGAACTGGCGTAATAACCCGCGTGCGCGAAGTTTTTTTTTTTCTCTCTCTCTTGTCCTGCGCAGAGCTGGCACGTCCGTGGCGAGCGATTGCAAGTCGCGGCCACCGCAAGCAGGGGCGCTGACACGTCTGGCCGCGTGGTCTTTAATCAGAGCGCCTTTACTGCCTTGCCCGCGCGTGGTCCTTCTCGAAGCCTTTTGCACGCATAACGCACCGCGGCATTTCGAACTAATTGAGCACCTCCGTATAGCCTTTCCCATTTACGTCGAATTAGCAGCTTTATTTAGAACCAGCGCCAGCCGGGACAGCTTGACGATTCTACTGAGATACATTTTCGACTTTCCTCATTGTCTCAGGAGATGCCACGCCGCTATCGCCAGGATCTACCAAACGGACTCTAAGGATGGAATAATCGAAAGAAATCATACAGTTATCCACATTCTCCTTTCAGAGTTCTTTATTTACTTGAGAGAGAGAAACGTTGCTAGGGTGAAAGAGGTGTACAGTCGCAGCCCGTGGCTGCAGCTGAACAAAGCACCCATTTTCCCCGTGATCCACTCTTCGTGTTTTCCTACGCTTAAATACGGGGCAGAGGGGGATCTTTTAACATATCTGTCGTTCCTCTTGAACGGCAACGTATTAAGAGAGTTAGAACTGCTTAAGTGGGCCAAAATAAAAAGCAGAGTTAAATGCTTCCCGGAATCAATACTGCCGACACCACTTTTACTCCACGGGAAGGGCATTACACTAAAGCGGCGCATAGTATAAACTGGCCTCACACACAAACACAGGTGTTATCGCAGCAGCACAAGGTTTTTCGATGTGTCTTCTTCCTTTTTTAGCTTCATATTGCAATCATTACATGAAATATGATGAGAAAATCGCGAGAACTACGTGGAGTGCAACCAGGAAGCTGAACGAGTGCACCAACTCTCCCACAGCGGTGCCGAAGGTCGTTGCGATTGTAAACAGTTCGGCATCTCGCGGTTTCGCAACGCGCGTGTGGTAATCCCTTCACGCTTGTCGCAACAGCGAGTAATGTGCAGCAACATCGCCTGAACAAGATTAGCTACTTGCGCATCAAAATGGCGTAGCTTTCGGAAAGTACCAGCGGGTCGATCAAGGTTCCTGCGCTGCATGCTGTTCCGGGGGAGCGGTATATATTACTGCCCGATGATATCGGCCTCGCGAAAGAGAAACCCTTATCGCCGACTTTAATTTCGATTCAATGTCAGTGAAACCAGGCGATACGTGCGGCGCCATGCGTATTCCGCTGGCACCACGAAGACCCTCGGTGACACCGCTGATATCCCTGGACGCAATCTCCTCACAAAAAGTTCTTTAGACAGCCTGCAGAATGTCTGTTGAAAAATTTGCGAAGCTCTGAGCGTCGTCTCGTAATGAAACAGTCCACTTACTTTCATCTTCGTTGCCTATAATTTTTGACAAATGGAAACAACGAAGGTTCGTCTTATCTGCCTCATGCGCTTGCAGAGAAGCCGGTGGCCACTGAAGCCAGCATCGAGTAAAAAGAGTGTCGCGCCACACACTCACTACCATGAAGTAGCAAATTAAACAGATATTCTCTTTCATCGCACGGGCCGGCGTGCTCCTATCTGCAAACATTAAATATCGAATGAGCTCAATCGGTATACAGAATGTGTGAAAGCAAAGGAGAGACAGGGAGCGAGCTTTATCGCCTCACGGAACTCCTAGCGCGTTTGTCTTAAGTACATGAACGATCTGCTCCGCACTGGCGTGGAGACATGAGCCCGCGGCTCAGGGTACGAAGCAACTTCGGACCCGTTTAATCTGCACTTTGACTTGCTCGTAGTAGAAATATACTGTATAGTGACCTGCCCGGAAGGGAACGGCCCGTCTAATGTCGGTTGCGCCCTCTGGAGACGACTCCAGGCCGCGGCGGTCGAATTTCGATGGAGGCGAAATTCAAGAGGGTCCTGTGCGATGTGAGTGCATGTTAAAGAATCCCACGCGGTCGAAATTTCTGGAGCCCTTCACTACGGCGTCCCTCTTAGCATGAATCGCTTTGGGGCATTAAACCCAGATAAGCGAAATCTGGAGACGGCGCTGTTGATAGCACGCGATGGAAAAATGCGCAGCACAAGCCCCACAGTGCACAGCAAGCCTGCAGCCGCTGTAGCCTTGTTGTTGTTGTGCCCTTGGAGTTGGCACATACCCAAGTGGGACCGGGCTGGTCACAGAGAGAAGGAATCAAAGCCTGATATTATCGCGCAGAATTTAGGCGAAAACAAACAAACAAACAAACAAACAAACAAACAAACAAACGACCGACCGACCCCGACCGACCGACCGACCGACCGACCGAGCCGACCGACCGACCGACCGACCGACCGACCGACCGACCCCGACCGACCCGACCCGACCGACCGACCGACCGACCGACCGACCGATCCTACCGACCGACGACCGACCCCGACCGACCGACCGACCGACCGACCGACCGACCGACCGACCGACCGACCCGACCACGACCGAGACCGACCGACCGACCGACACCGACCGACCGACCGACCACGACCGACCGACCGACCGACCGACCGACCTCCGACCGACCGACCGACCGACCGACCGACCACCGACCACCTGACCGACCGACCGACCGACCGACCGACGAGCCGACCGACCGACCCGAGCCGACCGACCGACCGACCGACCGACGACCGACCGACCGACCGAACGACCGACCGACCGACCGACCGAACCGACCCGACCGACCGACCGACCGATCCGACCGACCCGACCCGACCGACCGACCGACCGACCGACCGACCGACCGACCGACCGACGACCGACCACCGACCGACCGACCGACCGACCGAACCGACCACCGACACCGACCGACCGACCGACCGACCGACCGATCCCGACCGACCGACGACCGACCGACCGACCGACCGACCCGACGACCCGACCGACCGACCGACCGACAGACCGACCCGAACGACCGACCGACCGACCGACCGACCGACCGAACGACGACCGACCGACCGAGCCACCGACCGACCGACCGAACCGACCGACCGACCGACCGACCGACCGACCGACACCACCGACCGACCGCACCGACCGACCGACCGGACGACCGACCGACCGACCGACCGACCGACCGACCGACCGACCGACCGGACCGACCGACCCGACCGACCGACCGACCGACCGACCGACCGACCGACCCGACCGACCGACCGACCGACCGACCGACCGACCGACCGACCGACCTACCGACCGACCCGACCGACCGACCGACCTCCGACCGACCGACCCGACCGACCGACCGACCGACCGACTCGACCCGACCGACCGACCGACCGACCGACCGACCGACCGACCGACCGACCCCGACCGACCGCCGACCGAGCCGACCGACCGACCACCGACCGACCGACGACCGACCCGACCGACACCGAACCGACCCGACCGAGCGACCGACCGACCGACCGACCGACCCGACCGACCGACCGACCGACCCCGACCGGACCGACCCGACCGACCGACACCCGACCGAGACCGAAACCGACCGACCGACCGACCACGACCCGACCGAACCGACCGACCGACCACCGACCGATCCGACCCGACCGAACCGACACCGAACCGACCGAGCACCGACCGACCGACCGACCGACCGACCCCGACCCGACCGACTCGTCTCCGACGACCGACGACCGACCGAAGCCGACCCTCCCCGACCCCGACCGACCGACCACCGACCGACCGAGCCCCCCCGAACCGACCGACCGACCGACGCCGACCGACCGACCGACCGACCGACCGACCGACCGAACACCGACCGACCCCGACCCCACCGATCCGACCGACCTCCGACCCGACCGAACCGATCCGGACCGACACCGAGCCGAACCGACTGACCGACCGACCGACCGACCGACCGCCGACCCGAGCCGATCCGACCGACCGACGCCGAACCGACCGACCGGAACGATCCCGACCCGACCACGGACCCGACCCCGCGCTCCGAATCCGACCGACCCGACCGACCCGACCGAACGACCCGACAACACAACCCCCAGACACGACCGACCGACGAACAGACCGACCCCGACCAGACCCCGACCGACCGAACCCGACCGACCCGACCGACCCGACCGACCTACGACCGACCGACCGACCGACGACCCGACCGACCGACCGACCGACCGACCCGACCACCCGACGACCGACCGAACCGACCGACCGACCGACGACCCGAACCGACCGACCGACGACCGACCGACCGACCGACCGACGACGACCGAACCGACCGATCCGACCCGACGACCGACCGACCGACCGACCGACCCCGCACACGACCCGACCCGACCCCCCGACCGACCGACCCGGA